>NC_135561.1:21285985-21378485 GCF_964340395.1 Glandiceps talaboti | reverse complement strand
TCCTTAGATACTCCCCACAAATGTCCCCACTAAAGTTTTTCACAAATCACGCATGTGAATGTGTGTTTACTCTGTGTCTGTGTTTCTGTGTATGTATCAGTGAATGACAGTTAAAACCACCACATCAAATTAAATGCCTTGGTATTAAGTGATGACTACTTATGGTGTCTAGTTGGGAAATAAACAAGATTATACCACATGTGTATGATTACATGTATGGTCAAAATGTTTCTAAAAAACTTCCTCTACAACTACTAAGTTGTTTGGGCTGAAATAGTAACATAATAGTAGTACCAAAAGAAATATTACAGTTGTGCTACAGTAACAAAAAAAATTGTACTCTTTTTAGTTATTGTAGGGGGCAGGATATTGTGCACTTTTTTTCTTTCTTTTTTTTCCTTTTTTTTGGGGGGGGGAGCCATGAAATTTTTATACTTTTATACTGTGAAATTTTGGTCACAGTGAATGGGCGGGGGGGGCAGGAAAAAAAACAAGTCAGAGATAATTTCTCCCCCCCCCCTCCGTAAATTCTGTCCGGTCCCTTAAGCTTGTCTACTTGTTGGATATGTAACTCCACTACACTCGCCCTCTCTCATAACTAATGTTCAAAGGACTACGTTATCCTGAAAAACTCGGTTACTTATTCGATTCTTCTGGGACTTTATCCGAGAGGTAAACAAAATCCCGTACCAAGCCGTACTTCCCATATTTTACAGAAAAAGATAGACATAGGAAAATATAGACATTAAATTTCAATTGAAAATATTACATGGTGAACTTTCGATGACCGCTTCGTGTGATACAAATCAGTTAGCTTGTACCATAGCCTAATAACACCGTTTACATTACATATATCGTTAGGCACATTACATATTTCCTTTGATTTATACAAATACACATTCACTACTGTCAGTGAAATTATATGTAAACGTTACTGGGGCCGAACTTAGATTGAAGGTTAAGTACACAGTACTCTGACCGAGTTAAATGAAAATATAATAAGAGCTAAAACGTCGACTTCAGGGAATACCAGGACATGAACGAATACGAGAACAGCGAGAAGTTTTGGCACTACGTTCAATTCAGTCGAAGATTACATGACGTCATAATTAGTGGCAAACAACTGAGACCAAGTACATTCGCCTACGCTGAGCAGTTTGATGATTTCTTCTTAATCAGCGTCGCTTTAATAAAGCAATTTCAATATATACACACGAATCATAATTCCAATAAGAAAATGGTATAGAACAATTAACTACTGTGTCTCGCTGTCCACAAGATGTTCTTATTTAATTAAAGAAGCTCTGATTCGATTAAACTGCAACTAAGTTAAACTACCACAATCTGGTCATCGTTAATTAAAAAGGCATTGATTTAATTAAAGTGACCATAAGGATGAGGATTGGGGTATTTATTTTGGATTTTTATTTTCTAAATTAAATTTTATCGTGGCTTCCTATCTGCAAAATCAACGTGAAACAACATATGCTAAGTCCTTGTTTGTAACTCAATAAATTGCAAAAGCATAATAATATGTAAAATCTGTACATACAATAACAAACCTTTTACACATTTTTTTTTAGCATTTTGCAATGTATTGAGTTTCAAGCACAGACTTTGTCAATGGTATTTCATGTTGATTGTTTCCGGTAGGAGGCCATGGTAAAATTGTTTTATAAATTAAAAATCCAAAATAAATACCCAATCCTCATTTATATGGCCACATTAAATAAATGAAACTAATTGATGTTTCCATTCACAATTTGTTCCTATGAATCGGAGTGTCGATTTAATTAAATGTACAATTTAATAGTCTATCGAATACTGAGATCAATGTTTAGGCCTACATGCAATAATTTGTTCCTGTGAATTAAGAAATTGAAAACTATCCTTTGTTCTTCCGTAAGGAAGAGATATATTTATGGGTGGAAGTCTGTGTGTGTGTGTGTGTGTGTGTGTGTGTGTGTGTGTCTCTGTGTGTCTGTCTGTCTGTCTGTCTGTCTGTCTGTCTGTCTGTCTGTCTGTCCGTCTTTGTCATCGTTTTCTCCATAACGGCTTGCTCAATTCAAACGAAATTTTGAATACGTATTCCGTAGGGTAATGGCAAGACTTGATTAGGTTTTGGTAAAAATCCCGTGAATATTAATGAGCAATTTACGTAATTAATGATTTTCGGTAATTAGGCTATATCTCAAGAATGCTTCAAAATCATTATAACTTGGTACACACATTTGTGATACCAAAGCGCACCTGTCCTGAAAATATTACAAATGTAGCTTTTAGTTTTAATAAGTTATTAGCATATTTTCGATTGGCCACAAAAAATAAAAAAATAAATTCTCATCAGGAAATGTCTTCTAAAGTGGTGCGGCTTTATCACCATTTTCTAAAACACGACAGGCTCAATTCAAACAAAAAATTTATTGCATGTGTTCTGTAGGGTAGTGACAAAAACTGATTAGGTTTCGGTAAACATCCCAAGAATACTAACGAGAAATTTACATAATTAATGGTTTTCGGTAATTAGGCTATATCTCAAGAATGCACACTTCAAATTCAATATAATTTGATACATGCATTTGCGATACCAAAGCGCACTTGTCCTGAAAATATTATTGATGTAGCTTTTAGTTTTAATAAATTATTGCCATATTTTTGTAGGCCACTAAAAAGGAAAAAAATTATTTTTATAGTTTCTCGTCAGGAAATGTTGTCTAAAGTGGTACGACGATGCGCTTATTTTTTTTTTACATTCTCAACAAATGTCACAGTACATGTTGTGGTTGGCCAGGAGATCACTAACAGCAATGAGCAAATAGCAATCAATGAGAAAAAATAACTTATTACATATGTTCTGTTGTATTCCAACAATTGTCTGTAGGAACGACAATCTCAAAACTTTGCGATATTCAGATTACATCTGGTGAATAAATGCCATGGCCATTGTACATGATTGTGTAAGCGATTAGATGGCTTCACTCAGGCACTGTCTCTCCAGTTTGGAGGAACTGTGGGCAGACTAAAATCTCCATGAAAATCAAGATCCAAACTTGCCACTGTAAGCAGTTTTTCCTTGCTGTCTCGATCTTTACACATAGTTTCATTTTATCAAAGCCATAGTTTTGGGGATAAAAAAAGAAATGAAAATGAAACAGACAAACGGAAGTGAAACACATCCAGGAATCCTACCTTCCGTCGATTTACTCACATGGTAATTATAACTACATGTACTAGTATTCCTATGTCCTCGTTAAACTTCCGTGGAGGTGGGACCGGGTTGGAGTAATAAAAAGTCCAAGTACTTGTCGTGGTCTCACTATGTCTTTCAAACTAAAAGAATTGAAGCCACAAATATTCTCTGGGCTAGATAGGTAACGAAAGAATGGATGTCACAATCAAAGCAATAAATGGAATTAGTGAATGTAGAATGTAGAATATGGTTTCACTTTTCTTTATCTCCGTGTAAACCTAGTAGCTAGGTCCTTCTTTCAAATGGGAATTTTAATCATTTGATCTTGTCCTACGTTCTAAACAAATACTGAAATTTCGACTATTTTATAGTAAAATGTATGCTCAGGAATGAGAGCAAAGTACAAATAAACGCACTGATCAAGATAGCTCAAACAAAATGTTTCGGTATATGACTTTATGTAAAACAGATTGGATTCAAACATCCGGCGAAGTTCAGTAACTATCAGTAACGTGATTATCTGTCATGCCATGGTTTGTAGAAATCATTTCAATTACGCTCAATTTTAGAATAGGTGAGGTATGTAGATTTTTTTATTTATTTTTTTCATATATTTCTTTTTCATATGTGAGTATCTATTTCAGGTACTTAGTTATGTTTTCCGTTGTTTTCCATATGGTCTCTGTGTTATCGATTTCTTCCCATCAGATCTAGATGTACAGCCATTAATTACAGATTTTATGTTGTCTTTTTAAGTTCTCACAAGACTTCACAATTTTCGTGATTTTATTATTTTTTTCTCATATACTTAAACAAATTTAGGATCAGCGTGAAAAAACAAACCAAGACGGGATCGGTTTGATAAGCTTATTTCTTTTCATACGATAATACAAATCATGTACGAACAGGTTTGATTTTTTTAGTGCATGTATTGATATTGAACTGTCATACACGTATGATATGTTGACACATTGTTGACACAGATGGCCCCGGGAAGAGAAAAAAATAATTCGATGTTGATAATGGCCATATCACTTCCATGACGAAATTAAGAGGTAGTCGAAAAGGAGGAAATGTAGTATTAAACTCATCAATTTACACACATGGGAACTTATCAAAAGAAAGTCGCGGCATGCGGCAAAATCTTTTAACAGGGAACACGTGATTCAACATTCCGTGTTGGCCTAGGTTATCCCATGGCAGGTTTCTCGTCTTCTTCCCATTGATGTTGGAGCGATCGAGCATCAGTGGTTATTGCTTAAAATTTGTTTTCAATATTTCACCGTGACATTCCTTGAGAAAAGTTTTGGCTTGTAGTTGCAACTTGTACTGTGAGTCCTAAGATTTAATATTCCACCTTGAACCATACCATTCATGCAGAAAATACTTCAAATTCATCATATGCATGTGTATTGCCTATTGGTATTGGACGTATTGAACTTGCACGTAACTGAACAATTCCTCTTAGCTTTAGATATCTTTTACATTGTCAATGTCACGTACGTTCGAAGGCCTTATTTCTATCGTGTTATCGACATCAACACTTGTTTTCGAATGAGCGCATCATTTGCATTTATCGATGCAGCTGTGGCGGTAGCTTTACGCCTACTTTGTCGTCAAATACAAATAAGCTACTGGTTTATCCGCTCTTTACAAATGGTCTTTATAGGGCGCTCTCACGACACACAAAATTTGTTGACCTTCTGTTGAGATGGGATTACTTGGCGGTCATTATCCGCGAAGCGTCAGTATTCAATATGGCGATCTTGTGTTGTGATCACGTTTGAAAGGTGGGTAATCGAATTAGGTCACGTATCTTATGTTATCACAGATTTCAGTACAGAAATTATGATTTGATGTTTGAGAGTGTAGCACTATGTTAGATTACGCGCCCTGCTTCAGGGCCGACCTTCCGGCAATGAGGACAGATCGTCGAAAATATGGGCCAGCATCATTATCGCATACACTGTGTCTATTGTCAACTCGTAATGTGTTGACACGGCATTGCGTGGGCGATCAATATTCAAGTTCAGGTTTTCTAGCAGGTCGATAGAAAACGAAGTAATACAGAGTACTGTACATGTAATTTGTTGATTTTGTGTCATAGATTTTCATTCTCATTTAATTTGCAAACGTGAATATGTGCCCTCACTTGTTTACATGGTTGCGTCCATGCATGTATATGTGTGTGTGTATCATCATGTCGCATTTGTTTAGAAACGTAAATGTTACGTGTATAAGCCATATATAATGTTTGTGTGCGAGTACGGTGCATTAGCGGATCTGTGTGCTATCAAGCATAGATACGAGTAAAGTAGAATCGGCCGTCATTTGTCGTTATAATGTATGGTTTTCAGAGTTAACGAGGTATGTTTTGGACATGAAAGTCCTTATGCTACATTCATATAGTTTACACTCTTTATTAGCGTGATTAACGTGGAAGTGAAACACAAACGTTACGGTCAGTTGGTTCACCTTCAGTGTAAAAAAATGCTACGACATATCTAATATGACATGTTTTTATTTCTCGGGACTAGTTTGGGTATAATCATTATGGTATAATGGTAGACTACAAGAGAAAATAAACGCGCTTCGCGATCTTATCTAATGTTAATACTTTCTGTATAACGTTTTCTATGAACGACGTCGGCATACATACATGTACACCTCAGTGTAATGCTGCCTTTTGTCAAGTTGGAGGCAAGCAAATCGGGAAAATAAAATTGACGGCTACACAGTCCCCCATATCTGTATGGTAAATATATGTACAGTTTACTAGGTTTCTTCCACTTTTGGCAAAACTTCAATTAGGCGAAGTCATTTGGGAATTTAACCAACCATTAATGACTAAATATGAATGAAATATTGTCAGAGTAATTCTTAGTTTTGATGATAGGGGATAGTTGTTTGTGTCTATTGGATGTACATTTTTGTAATCCCTGTAGTAATGTTAATAGATTCCTTATTTAAGGCAGCCCATTGTTTACAGTGTGGGGTGGCATTCATGTCGTAATGCATCAAATGTTAGAATGGTTCACACCTAACAATTGTTACATTTCTCTGATGTAACTAAGTTGGGGCATGAATTAAAGCAAAGCAAAGCAAGTCATTTATTAACATTCCCACCCGATAGTCCTGATATTTCCTTGGATTCATGTACTGTATCTTTTCACATTGTCCGTTGTTCGAATTAAAAATTTCAGTTTAGTACATGTAAAATGTAGTCTGAGTGTACTGGCTATTTCTGTACTGGAGTCATGGATTTAGTCAGTAAACAGGATAGTATAAGTGAAATATTAGACAACCAACAACTTTGCTAAAAAAAGTCAGTAGAGAGCAGATGTTATGATGCAGTAAATCTAGTCACAACCATTTTAATGAATGTTTTAACCATATACATTTGTACATGATACAATTTCTTGGATCAATCAATAATTTCTGTCACAATCAGATCATGATATGTTCTCAAGTTATAGTTTGATCAAAATGTATCACTGTCAAAACGTATACCCGCCACCAACAGGATCTACATATGTATGGTCAAAGCTGTCTTTGACTAGTCTTTTTAGTTTGCCCTTGGATGATTGTCTGTTTGGACATAATGCTAACTTGAACAGTTGACTGACAAAGGTTTATTCGTTGTATCAATTATGTGTCAAACACATTTTAATGAGAAGGGTTGTAATTGGAATTTACTCTTCACAATATTTACAACAAAAAAGTTGATATCATGTATCAATATTTGTTAGATTGTATCAAGCCAGACAATAAATTATAGCAATGTTAGTAAGATTTTTATCAATCAAGATGATAAAATTATAGCAGTTTTTAGAGAGCTTTTTGGTCAAGCAGTTTAAGTAAGATTTTGAATTTGTTACATACTAAAGATTTTGGTCAGTCAAGATAAAATGTAGCAGTTTTAGTAAGATTTGGGTCAATGTAGATAAAATGTAACAGTTTTAGTAAGATTTTGGTCAATCCAGATAAAATGTAGCAGTTTTAGTAAGATTTGGGTCAATGTAGATAAAATGTAGCAGTTTTAGTAAGATTTGGGTCAATGTAGATAAAATGTAGCAGTTTTAGTAAGATTTTAAGGCCCATTTACACTAGGCAACTTGATGAGCAACAATTCGTCACATCCAACGAATTGCCTCATGTACGAACATAATTGCAGGGCCTTGCGATATCACTAGGTGGATCGCAAGGAATCTGACATGTTGGATTTTCTGCAACTTATCGTAAATTGCTTCTCATGTTGCTTCATGAATTGCCACATGTACATGTATGGAACTAACCACCTCATCGCATTGCAAGCAGTAACCTTTGACATATACCCACGTGTCAAATGACATTCAATGTCATGGCCACCATATTTTTAGTAAAAGTGTTCTATTTCAGCAAGTATTTTTGATATAACTTTTGACTTGTATACAATGTCTATGAATGCTTGATCTCTGCTGGACATCATTTTTCTAAAGATCAACATCACCGTATGCAAACTTCGATTTGAATATAGTTTTACTATCGATACATTTGTATCTCTACAAGTTTTCAGTAATTTTATTTGGTAATATTAGCAATTTTATAATATTTCTTCCAAGTTCCTGCCGCTTGAAGACTTTACCTGTATGACCTATAACCTTTTTATGTCTACGCATGTGCAACAGTTTGACTTGTGACAGCCGTTGCGACTCACCAAGCAACTAATTGATTCGTGTACATTGTACACACTCCATCATACATGTACATGTAGTTGCTAGCCTCATCACATGCAACGAATTGCTTCATGCATCACCCCATGTAACAATCCAGACAAAATGTAGCAGTTTTAGAAAGATTTTGTCATAATAAAATGTAGTTCTAGTAAGATTTTGGTCAAGCCAAACAACATTCTCTTTCATTTGTGGTTTCACGATGCCCTAGCGTGCCAAGATTCTTTACACTGTGATGGGAAATGTATTTTCAAGTTCTGATTACAGTGTTATTGACAAATCCTTGATGGTTTGCCAATAAAGAAAGCATGTAGAATGCACAATGTATGAAGTCAACTCCTATGGGGGTTTTACCTAGATAATGGTATGGAGATTGTGTCTGCAATCATTACTTCCTCAAGGAGTGGCCACTATAATGAAGCAAACAATCTACAAAAGACTAGGGCAATGTTTTCTCAGTGTTGTAGTTGTGTCTGATAGGAAATAAAAGTCATAAACTGTTTCTGTTTTGGTCTAAGACATTCTCAATTAAAATCAAGGAAAAAATAGGGGGCAATGTATAAGTCTTTTTTGAATATGGAGCAAAGTGATAATTAATGTATTTCTTAGTTTGAAAATTATTTTGTGTGTCAGAACTGGAAATGAATGGCCCCATGTACATTTTTTTGTACTTGTACATGTCTGGTCTTGAAAAGCTTTTTTGTTTTGTTGTTGTTGTTGTTGTGTTGTTGTTGTTGTTGTTGGTGGTGGTGGGTTGTTGTTGTTGTTGTTGTTGTTGTTGTTGTTGTTGTTGTTGTTGGGTTTTTTTGGGGTTTTTTATTGGGGGGGGGGGGGGGGGTGATGGTGGTGCTGGTGTGGTTCAGAATACTTGATTGGGTAATGGATATAGGTATAGCCAGACATTCAAATTATACATTTCAGCTAGAAAATAGCAGTCAAAAGTGTGACACTTGTCCAAAAAAAAGTTTGAAATATGGGGTTCAAAGTTGTATGTGCATTCAAAGAGGGGTCAAAGCCCTACATATTGCTGAAAATATCAAGAGTGAAAAGTCTACATGAGTCAAAAATGGGGGGGGGGGGGGGGGGGACAGAACCATGATGTACAATGTATGTGTGTATAAATGTACCCTTCCTAGGTGAATGTCTCCCCTGTTGTTGGAATACAAAGATGTTTACACTCTATACATGTTCTTAATCTTGGGAGTAGTCCACTTTATCTTGACACTTTCCAGACAGACAGCTTGAACTTTTATACAGCCAGTAGTTGTGCCATGGTCAGTGTAATTCAGTTGAGAGGGGGCACCTCAGTTATTATATAACAGCTATAGTCTCAATTATGGGGCACTGTATGAACAGAGACTATGAGGGTAAAAGTGATAGTTTCTAATATATTTTACTAAAATTTTGCTTTATTTTGAAAAGCTATTTATTCATCTGTTTGTAATTGGTAATTTGGTGCATTTTTTGTGGAGAGGGTTCTTGTCAGTTTTCTTTATCTCATCCATGGGGAAGATATTAAACAGAATATTAGGTATACATGTAAACCACAGTTTCCAATACATTTGTACGGTCAATGTTAATCAGATGTTTTTTTGTGTTAATTATTCATTTACTGTGTATTTTTTTCATGGGAGGGGATTAAAATTTAATCCAAAACAGTAGGCATTGATAGATTTGAGTAACCAACTCACATACATGTACCTCATTGTAAGAGATTAGCATTGAAATAACAGTTTTCACGGTACTGCAATATATTTATTGTACAAGATAATTTCATACTGGGAATGACAATATGAATAATATGCAATTAGTAGTGCATACAACTAATTGCCTACAGGCATGTAGTGTCAATTTATTAGTACCTAGATGGCCATCAAGGATTGGTTTCATTGTCAATCCAAAGTCACATTTACATTAGAACTGTTGTTATGACTTCACTAAACTCCTTTGAGCATAATGATTTCAATGTGGTGTTTTTTCCACAGTGATTTTCAGTACAGACAATGTAATAGACTTAATAGGGCTGTAAGTGTGCAAGTTTACCTATATTCCCTCAACTCTGTTTGCTTAAAGGTTTACAATCAAATATCATTATTGAATTTAATTTTGTGCTATTAGTATTAGGACCTCAGCAGTAGTGAAGGAAATCTAGTGAGGTATAGACAATTTTTAGACAGTGGTAGATACATCTAACTTAACAGTCTTTACATAAGATACTTTGGACTTCATACATGTATGTAAGTAGATTTTATGTATTTTCTGCTCCCAACAATCTTTTGTGTGATAGATTTAAGTCTCACTTGATAAACAGGGATACAATGTACATTGGATGTACAATTGTATGGAACTTGGGAAGTAAATGGTAGAAAGTCAACTGCAGAGTCTCTATAACAAATCTTGTAAAATCAAAATTCTGACAGTATTTTATGTATTTACTGCCCCCAAGTATTGCGATAGTTGTAATTAATGTCACCAGGTAAAGAAATACAACATGAAATCATACAAAATCAATTCCTCTTAAATGACAGACGTTCTTGTATTGCAACCAGACAGTGATACTTGCACATTTAGTGTAGTTCCTCTACTGTATTGTTACCATTTTACACCTCCACTCACAGGTTTAGTTAGAAACCATATGTTGACATCCAGACTAATGTACATTTGGCCCACTAAAAACACAAAACATTTATATAACACATAAAGCAACTGTTACAGTCACTACAGGTAGTGTTGCCTTTTCACAACATTTTTTGTCTATTGATAATCCTGCTTGGCTTCCTCCCTCCTTAGTAAAGGCTTAATTTTCTCATTATCTCTATTGTAAGTCGTTGCTAAGAAAGACTGTGTTTTGTGCTACTAAAAAGGAATCAAAAGAGATGTAGGGGTCTAATAATGGGTGGTTTAACATGACAGTCATGTTCTTTAAATGACTGTTTGAAATCAAAGGTTAAATTGTTGGTAATTGGGGTCAGGTTAGGAAGGAAGTATGCCCACATGTAAACTGATACTGTCAGAGGTCAACTAGAAGTCACCACACCATGAGAGTTTTGTGTGTTAGGAATATACTGGGCTATTAGCAAATGTTCCAATCTTAGCACAGAGGAATGGTGATAAGATGAGTAAATGTGGGGAAGTTTTACAATTTTTGAAGTAATGCATTTTGTGCCAAAAATGGTTCTTTGAGACTATTTATGTGAGGATGTTCTTTAGTCTGATATACATTATTATGTCCATAGGCATATATTTGTAGCTACAAAAAAAAACTACATGTATGTTTGCATTTCCTTTCTGCCATGAAACATAATACAGATAAAGAATTTCTCACTGGTTTATGTTTATGTGATAATGCTGAGTCTAACTCTGCATGTGTATATACTATTACTAAGGTATCAATAACTTTCGATCCTTGTTACTAAGCCATGCTGCATGCTGGTGAGGTATTAGTGGGGGGGGGGGGGGGTACATTTTCAGGTACATGTAAAATCTAGCAGAGGTCCTCTGTTGTTTTAGTGAGGTCCTCACCAATATTATAGTAGAATCCTGTTGTACTACTGTTTACATTGAAGTGCTTTGGAAACCGTCACCACAAACCACCCCAGTGTAGCCACCACCACCACCTCTCACATTTATCCAATTATGCAATTATCAATGATTTACATCAAAAACATTAGCTATGTAACAATGTGTCCTTTAGTCACCTATTAATTTGTCAAAGATCAAAGTCAATATGATATCTATATATCTTAAAACAGATATTGTGTAATCTTTAATTCTAAACATTTGTGTTTCAATTCTATGTTATCTTAACAAAACTCAAGTTGTAATCAAAGTCAGAACATTGCTGAATAAAATGTACATGTACATGTGTATTTGTCCACTTGATCCTGTATCAACTACATGTATTGGCATGTGTTATGACAACTCAAATATTCAACCAAATATGGAGAGTAATATTGTGTATACAAATGTATGTATATATATGTACTGCATCATGTACAGTATGTACTGCATCATGTACACATCATTACTTGTATGTACATGTATGTACTGCATCATGTACAGTATGTACTGCATCATGTACAGTGTATATGTATGTAAATGTACTGCATCACAGTATACTTCATAACATTGATGTACAATGTATTCAGTTCACCATGGTTATTGTAAATTCAAATTTGGACTTGTCAACAGTCATTCTAGAAGAAGAAAAAATAGAAAAATCCATTTGCAGTCTTGCTTTGTCATTGAATTGCATATAATATAATTTGGAGAAGTCTTATTTAGCTAAAATATATTCTAAAGGTATAATTATCAATTTACATGCAAAGTTCAAAACTAATGCTAAAAATATCTTGTAAATCATATTTGACATCTTTGCTTTCTATTACATTTACAAAATTATTCATTATTGTCTTCATGTATGAAATATTTCTCATTTTAAGTGTAGGTATTGTAGAGAACCGTTAGAATGAAAACAAGACCTGATGCATACAGTAGTGTTCTAAGTTTCAAAATATATTTTTAGTATCAAAATCTGTTATCAAAATATACTTATGCTGAAGATTAAAATTATTAAGTACTATATGCCCATGTAAAACACAATATCTCTACACCTCATTAAGAGTGTTGCCATAGTAACATCATAGACAGTGCTACAGTGTATGTAGCAGTGCGTGTTGTCAGCGATTGGTTACTGTATGTACTCACTGGTGCCATGATCATAATTGTAGTACTTACAACACTGTCTTATCAGAAAGAAAATGCTATTTGTGTTATGCACTTAGGTTGGTTCTTGGCACTTAGCCAAATGAGCGGAAAGTGGAAATGGACAATCTACTCTCTCTATTATCATTGAAACATTAACATGACGGACACATTGCCGACTCTGTAGTAAGAGTGTTTTCCTCTCAGACAGCGTACGGTTTCTCTCCCCAAAATAGCCACACACTTCAATGTACATACATGTATTGTGTCATCAATACATGTATAGGACCACTCTGAGGAGGAGTTGAAGGTACAACAACACTGTACATTGTATAACCACAAAGAACAGTCAATGATAATTCTTCTCTGCATTTGTAGGTAAGGTCTGGTTTAGATTCGTACATGATGTAGATGTCCTCATCAGAAGTCCTAACTGCTATATCAATATTTATTCGTTCTTACTACAGTACATGTGTATTTGTAAAATTGAATTAGTCACAGTGGCTGTGTAAAGAACAAGTCTTGCACTGAGGTGTTTCTGTAATGGGATGATGTATCAGTTCCTCCCAACACTCACCAATGAAAATTTTGATTTCTATTTGACTACGGAAGGAATGAGTATCGTCATTTCATGTTGCCCCTGCCATTGTAGATCTACATTGTGTGTGTTTTAATGGTGGCTGTCCATGTTATTGTGAAAGCTAGTAAGCAGGTCATTGTCTACCAGATTCAAGTTGTCAGATTTGACATTTATTGTATCTGATGGAATTCATACATGGTTAACCATATAACGTGTGTGTATACAATGTGTGTGTGTGTGTGTGTGTGTGTGTGTGTGTGTGTGTGTGTGTGTGTGTGTGTGTGTGTGTGTGTGTGTGGATGCATGTATGTTAAGTGTATGTGTATGTACATGTACATGTATGTACAAAAGTATGGATGTACATGTACATGTATGGATATTTGTACCATGGTAGGGTGTGGCTTAGTAACTGATGGGATTAGAATTGTTGAACGGGATGGCCAACAGAAACTCGCTGTATCTTTCACAATCATAGTTTGCAATATTTGACTAATAGATTAAATCTGAAAAAAGGTGTATTGGGCAATATGATATATATGAATTAAAGCCCATTGCTTGCATTACATTGTCTTGGATTTGTATGATTTGAGGCACCATACCATATGGAGTAATTTGGATTATTCTTTTGAACTTTTTCTACAACTCTGCCAGACTTGATGTTGGACTTCAATTTTAAGTTCAAGTTGTCTTTCATTTGATGTTAATGTTTTTGTCTTTGCCACCACAGGTATATGTAACTATATGTACACCATGAAGGAAGATTATTTGATTGAAAAACAATTATCCCAAGCAAAGAAGAAATCATTCCTAAGTAAGAAGGTTATCGCAGGACTTCTCATTGTTGTCTTCCTGAGTCTTGCTGTTGCTGGCAAGGTCTACAATTTAACCAAAAAGAAAGAGTGCCTGGATGAGAATGTTGTGGAAATCACAAACTTACGGACTGTAGAACAGAATGTGCCTAATCAGGAGGCTTTATCACCTACACGTAAGGCTCTCTCTCTTTCAAATTCTCAAGGACCAGGACTGCATAGGCGTCTTCCAAAAGCGCTAATTATCGGAGTCCAAAAGAGTGGCACTGGCGCTCTGTTAAAAATGCTGAATTTACACCCTGATGTGAAAATAGCGCAGCGCGAGGTTCATTTTTTTGATCTGGATGAAAATTACTCCAGAGGTTATGAGTGGTATCGTCATCAAATGCCATTGTCATTTCCAAACCAGATAACAATCGAAAAGACTCCTGGATATTGTGATTCTATACATACGCCTAAACGTATATATGCATTAAATCCGGGAATGAAGATTCTTGTTATTGTTCGGGACCCTACTGAACGAGCCATTTCACAATACGTACATACGTCCCTCAACATGGTCAAGCGCAATATACCCTATGGCTCATTTGAGGAACTTGCCATACGGGATGGACAAGTGAATATGAATTTCAAGAGTGTTAAAAGAAGTGTGTACATCGATTACATGAAGAGATGGTTTGAAGTTTTTCCTTCCGATCAGATTCACGTTGTTGATGGTGGTCAAATTGTTACTGATCCTGCAGGAGAACTTCAAAAAGTTGAAGATTTTCTTGAACTTCGTAATATTATCACAAGAAGCAATTTTTATTATAACAAAACCAGGGGATTTTACTGTATGACAGATGGTGTTACGAGAACGTGCCTACAGATGTCTAAAGGACGAAAACACCCAGAAGTTGATCTAAAAGTTCTCGAACAACTCAGAAACTATTATCGACCATATAACAAACAATTTGAAGAACTCATTGGCCGACAATTTGATTGGCCATGAGTAAAACCAGGTGTTATCAAATTGCCTCATGGAGGTGAATCTTTATCAGGTACAGTAGATTACTATAGCCCTTTTCAAGTCACAGTTCACCAGCTCTGTTTGCTACAACCACACAGAAACCAAAAAGAAATACTGCATATTGTACACTAAGACAGCAAGATTACAATTTCTTGCTACAGTCTATTATCAAATAATCCATTCAAATGTAATGCAACTAGACATCAACCCACAGGCGCCAATACTTGGATGTCTGTATTTGAAGTGTGCATATTTCGTTGGCAAGAAGCTCTATTCATTCAATCTTGCTATCTTAAAGTGTAGTGTGTGCAGTTTCTTATTGGTTTCTGCATGTTGTATCAAACAGCCAATGAATGGTAACTTGGGGGTGTATAATGTCAGTTTTGTAGTTTCCCTCAAATTGAATAGCAGACAATTCCCACATTGCCATCACCTTTGAGTCCTTCCTTCCTCATTGCAATAAAAAATAAGAGGTGTTTGATTGATGAATCAAATGTTAATATGTTTTTGTCAGAAATGTGACATAATTTGACCTCATTTATAAATTTTGTTTTATGCATAGGTCGCCATTATTTGAGGCAAATTATTGTTCATATAAATGCGATCAAAATTTCCATTCCACTAAATTTAGCCATGTTGGTGTCGTAATATGATGTGTCATTGTACTGTATAACTTTTGAGCACATTATATAATATAGAACTATGTTATTACAAGTATTTATCTTAGAATTATAGTTATATAGTTTATAAGTTTATAAAAATCGGATGTAATGACACATTTTATTTCAGTTTATTTCTCAGGACATACCAGAGTTTTTTTGTGTTGTTTTTAAAAACCAGTTGTCATACAGCATAATATATACCTAGGTCATTTAATTTTGTGAAATCTAGTTTCATTCCATTGAGCTGAAAATGTACAAAATGTTGATACATTTAGTAGTGTGTTCAATGCAGTTCTATGAAGTGGTATCATCTCATCTGTGTAGTTCTATGAGATGACACTCTCTGATCTGACATACACACCTGTGTACATGTACTTCTATGAGATGACACTCTCTGATTTGACATACACACCTGTGTACATGTAGTTCTATGAGAATCATCTCATCAGTGTTGATCTATGAGATGATAGTTCTATGAGATGACATCATACATGTCCCTAGAGATGACATCATAGAAATATGTGTAGTTGTATACATTGTAAGAGATGACATCATATACATCTATATACATGCACTGCCGTCAGATCAGATGACATCATACAAATCTGTGTAGTTGTATATTAGGTGACATCATGTACATGTAGGTAAAAGTCAGATGACATCATCCCATATACATGTATATCCCCTAATGTGATGACATCATACAAATCTGTGTAGTTGTAGATTAGGTGACATCATGTACATGTAGGTAAAAGTCAGATGACATCATCCCATATACATGTATATCCCCTAATGTGATGACATCATACAAATCTGTGTAGTTGTATATTAGGTGACATCATGTACATGTAGGTAAAAGTCAGATGACATCATCCCATATACATGTATATCCCCTAATGTGATGACATCATACAAATCTGTGTAGTTGTAGATTAGGTGACATCATGTACATGTAGGTAAAAGTCAGATGACATCATCCCATATACATTTATATCCCCGAATGTGATGATATCATAATTCAACTATATAATTCTATAAGACAACTACAGATGAATGACACCTAAAAAATTGAAAAGGATTTCACAGGCATTTGTACACAATAAAGTACATGTAAGGATTCGTCCTACATGTACATGTATATGTATATCATTCATATTGAATGGATTCTTTTTATTTACCACAGTCACTTTATCAGGGACTGCATCCTTTGTACAAACACAGAATAGGATGCTGTATTTAATTCACTTCATAAATTATACCTATCATTTCATGAAATGGTGTTATTCACTGCTTGTCAACCACTCTTATCGTCTCAGCTGAATTGTTGTATCACTGCCAGATTTTCACTTAGATTTCAAGTGCTAGGTTTTATTGAAAGTTAAAAAATTTAGTACATAATGTGAATTTTATAATAAGTAAGTAAAATGGTTTAATATATCAGTACACAGATAGATACATGTATGTACTCAGATTTGTATAATAAGTAGTTAATGAGTAACGACAGGTACGGTATGAATGTTAGAATGCATTATGTCTATACCTCAATAGAATGATGTCTGTAGGATATATATACTATGTATATATAGACAAATACTTCTCAATGTATAATTTGAATACACTGTATTTGATTATTTTCATGTACATGCAGTGCAAAACTGAAGAAATAATTGCATACTACATGCAAAAGAGATTGCCATCTTTCCATGTACTAGAAAGCATGTGAACGCATAATTGTTTATTTTTTATGAAATTTTCATTTTTGGTTATATGTAATAAGAACTTCTACATGTAGCAGTAGATATACACATGCTATGCTTATGAAAGTTCTACCACAGAGAACACTGGCAGTGACTGCATTCATTTAAATACCCCAAATATGCCTCAATGGCACACATACATGACAAGGTTCTATCATGTGATGCACATTCAACATTATGTAAAGACATACATAACATCTATGTTTAACATACCATTTTATACATTACCCATCCCATGGATAGGAAATATATGTTACCATAATACATTAATTGTTCTGTTAGCAAATATACAATACGAAACATGTTAATGTAGACATACAATGACACATAGATATGTTTTATGTTAAACATACTTGTTAAGATTGCTCATTTTTCATCTAGTTGATGAGAAATATTTGTGTAAACTGATTTTTACATAATGTGTTCTTGTACTTTTATGACATCTACATTAATATTTTCATGTTAAATTAAACATACTATGTTAAACATATAACACATACAGATAGGAAGCGTTAGTAATTACATATCAATCTATGTTCAACATATTTTCAAGTCAGTACAATGTACAATGTGAACCAGAATATTTTATTCAAAGAAGGGAACTTAGCGATATCTATGTTTAAATGTATCACATAGTTATGTGTAACATTAATACCATTCCCAGAATACCTTTGAATGTTTTATTAACATGATATTGCCATGTTATCATGTTTATATCTCATATTGGGATGCCATAACGCTAAGATAAAGGTTTTATATTTTATGTAAACCTGCATATTAATTTTGCATAATTGTGTATCATAAAGATTCTATGTTACATGTAGTTTGCTATAACTAATAGTTTCAAAATACGTGAAATGTGGATTGTTATATGCAATTCTTTTGATTCTTTTACTGCAAGATATTTCACATTCATTAAGAAAAAATAGTCTATTATAACTAATGAGGTTTTACTAGTTTCTTTGCTTACTAATATTATGGACTGGATTTCAAGATGTCATTATTTGTTGATCTTAAAATGTGACTGTTACAATCAGGAATGGAGTGGCACCCCCTGGATGTGCATGGAGTGGCACCCCTGGATATGTCCACTTCCTGGATATATTTAAACTGTGACCCCCTGGATACACATACATCATCAGCATTTACCTGAATGTAACTTACAGTTGTTGTGAAGTGTTATATCAGTAACCATTATTGATACAGTTTGATTTAGGGTGACATGAACAGATGTACATGTAGGATAAAATAACTACATTCCCTCAGACTACACATAAGACTACACATAGTTTACTTCAGACACCCCCCCCCCCCCCCAACACACACACACACATTCGCTCGTTTTGAAGTTTTCAGTTTAAAATGGCTAAAATGTATGGGTTTTTTTTTAGACTTTTATTGAAAACTTGAAAGTGTTCAACGGTACATTTTGTAATTCTAAATATTCTTTCCTTGTGATAGATTGTTCTTATCTTTCAATTGTGCCACTTATATATTAGGATAACAAGTACATATATGAAATATTTGCCATTGATAAATATCAAATTGTTTTTCAGCTACAAAATATTATCGTCCACCCCCAAC
Source organism: Glandiceps talaboti (assembly GCF_964340395.1). Classification (NCBI taxonomy): domain Eukaryota; kingdom Metazoa; phylum Hemichordata; class Enteropneusta; family Spengelidae; genus Glandiceps; species Glandiceps talaboti. The sequence goes on along the minus strand of NC_135561.1, from coordinate 21,359,478 downwards.
CCCACCCACAATAAAGAAATATTTTATCTTACATAAATTTTGTTGTGTCGCCCTGAATGGTGAGGATATTTTATTGTCGTCTAAAAACACATCAGGCAGAATCTTGTAATGAGACAATATGATTTTAATGTGCAGTGGTGCTGACTTGGCCATTATTCTGTTCATTTTTAAAGAAATTTGTAATAATCACATGTTGTAAACTAGACTGTAAGATGCATCGTGACGTTTCGCCCTCACCGGCCTCCTCTCACGTTGCCTGATGTTTGAGGGTGCCCCGTCACGGCGTACTTTACAGACTAGTTGTAAACCAGTTGTAGAAAAAACAAAATGTTCTTTCTTGACACTTACACATTTTCTTTTTGTGAGTACGAAGATATCGAACCTCTGTACAGAAAAGGGCAAGGCACATATATTGAGTAGAATTGGAAAGTGTCTGCAACAACAAAAAATGATTATGAATGCACAGTATAGTAAGCAATTTCTTAGGAATGCAGGGTTGGAAAACATTTGAGTCAACTTGTAAAATTTACCAACAGTGTCACATGTTCAGTCTGGAACCCTCAGTTACTTGACCTTTGACCTTAAAGTTGATGTGTGAGCATTTATTTCTACAATGGATTCTGTGCATCAAGATTTTGATACATGTATTTTTTTCTTCTTACTTAGCATGTCAGAATTATTGTTAAGGAGAACTTATGTTGTGACAGTGAATACAATCTCACTTAAGTTTTGTAATTTTCATAGTTGTAAACTTACTAAAAGGCTAGAGGGTAAACCACAGACTTATGATAAATGGACAAACTTAACCAAATAGACTTAACATGTATATATGCAGTAGATAAGGTTTGTAAACCCTGGTATTGTAGATAAGGGGCCACATCTGTTAAAACTAAAATATATTCCTATAGCTTGTATGTTGGTGACAAACTCAGGTAGATTTTATCTTCATACCTTACTACTCTTAAAATGGTCATATAGATGAAAATTGGGTATTTAATGTGGAGTTTTAATTTATAAAACAACTTAAGTGTTTTTTTCTACTTTGAAAAAACAATATGAAATAACATATACCAACTCCTTGTTTGTAACTCAATAAATTGCAAAAACTACGGAAAGTTTGTAATTGTACGTATGTATATGTTATTTCATATTATTTTTTCAAGTAGAAAAACAGCAAAATTGTTTTGTAAAATTAAAAATCAATAATAAATACCCAATTCTGATCCATATGGCCACTTTATCATAGCATACGCCTCAGAAATAACGTGATTAAACTTTTACTGTTACTTTGTTCAAGGAAACTCCAACTTATTGTAATTTCAAATCAAGGAAAACAGTGACACCATATAAACTTTTTAAATAGAGGTCAAATAGAGGTCAAATAGAGGTCCAATTGATATCAAAACAGAGTCATTTTCAAATCCACTGACAACTGTGTTAACTTTATAGTGACGATTTCATTGAAAACAAGAATGTGAACCCTTTAAGTTCTATTAGTAATTCTAATGGACAGGGAATAAGCTTTTATATGACAAAGTTAAAAAACTTTGAATCGGGAAAATTTGTCATTGAGGTGCAAACACTGTTACCGTTGGTTTTCACTCCACACAAGAATGTAGTGTAGAAACGTATATTAAAGTTGTAATAAATATGATAACCAAAATAATGATTTTTATCAATATACTAACTTTTGAATCAAAAAATTGAAATGGAAATGTATGTAGTCTACTGTAAGCAGTACTTTTGTTTTTAGTATTATACTGTACTGGTATTCCAAAGGTATGCTTTTTTGTAAGAGCGCCCTCACTGGCCAATAATGTCAGACTTCAATCTTGCTGTATATTTTGTATCTGTGAGAGTTGCAATTATTGTCATGCAAATGTGCTATCAGCAATCTAAGGCAGACACAAAGTAAAACTATTATTGTTGCATGTGGTAGATTTTGCAAGTGGCTGGTAGTGGTTCCTTGGTTATATGGATATAATCACCCTGTAATCAAGATAGTGTAAACACCGAATGAGGTTGAATGTGTGCCGTGGCCACTTGAGCAAAACTTACAATTAGAGATACCACAGTGTAATCTCAGCAGTGTCTGTTGATAGTTGAAATTAACATGTTGTAACAACAGTTTTAGTTAGTGTCTGTGTTATCTTCTCAATAGTTGATTTACCATTGTCAAATGTCACTCAGACCATTATATTGTACACATAGGGTCATTGTAGAACCTAGCTCACAGACATGTCACTTTCACTTATACAGGCTGCCATTTTCCATGCCAATGTTTTAGACACTGAAAACACAGAAACTGAATTTGAAAATAGCACTGAAAGCTAAATCCACTCAGTGCTCAGACCTGTCCTATGACCTCATCGCATCCCATCATTACTTACATTGGAAAGCAGGGGTGCAGTTGAATCATAAACCAACAAATTCACACTAATCAAATATTAAAGAGGAACGATACATTGTGAATTCACTATGTTTAACAAAAACTTGGACATTTAGAAGATAAGATGTGTTGGTTTCATTCAGAACTTGACTTGAAATGACATAGAACGGCCTCACTAGGCAATTTGCATTCAATGTATTGTCAATTCTTTCTACTCTTGTTGTATACACCGTCAACATTTATTGCAAGTTAATTATCAAGGCCCACATGTCACTTGTGCTTAAGTTCTGATTGATGTCACATCAGTTCCATACTGATAAATGTTTTTGAATGAAATCAACGTATTTAATCTCATTCCACATCCCAAGTTTTTATTAAACATAGTGAGTTCCATAATGTAACCTGTACCTTTAATGAATAATCTTTCAAACAAAATAACCAATTTATTAGAAGTATCTCTATATGTGATGGATTACCAACACATTGTCCTTTTACTAAGACTGTTTACATTTGCATTGCTGGAATTTAAACACATACATCTTGGCATGAAAAATGGCAGTCTGTGTGGGTAGTAGACAATAGACCTCTAAGCTTAGTCTTGGCATGGAAAATGGCAGTCTGTGCGGGTAGTAGACAGTAGACCTCTAAGCTTAGTCTTGGCATGGAAAATGGCAGTCTGTGCGGGTAGTAGACAGTAGACCTCTAAGCTTAGTCTTGGCATGGAAAATGGCAGTCTGTGTGGGTAGTAGACAATAGACCTCTAAGCATAGTCTTTTATCCATTATTCCATTAGTCCATATTATCTAAAATTTATATTCTTTGAGATAAATTATTATATCATAACCATATATTAATGAGCTTCAGATATTTTATGTAGATTTTAAGTATATATATATATATATGTGTGTGTGTGTAAACAGTTGACATGCAAACTTTAGTGTTGCAACTGCTATGCTATGATTTGCCATGATTTAGAAATGACCTTTGACCTCAAGACAAATTTTATACATCTCCAGACATATAATACCTCATACCGATTCAAATGAAACTGCCGGATTTTTGTTTTTGTCAGATGTAGATTTTTTTTTTAGTATTCATGTGTAAGATATTGTGTGATATTAAATTATGGAATGATACTATATATTTTTGTATATTGAATGACAAGAAATACAATTCTCAGGTTATTGTAAGAGAAGTGAAGTCAGTGTTGTCAAATAATTCACACTTTCAGGTGTGTTGTGTAACCTTCCCTATGCATTCATTAAACGGTGGATATCAACAATTATCTTGTTTCTTTGAAAATTTGTGATGTTTGGGGAAACGAATGATTAACCCTTGCTGAGTGTGGCTGCCCTCTAGTGGTGAAATTGATTTCATGTGTCGTTTTCTAGGCCTCGGACAACCAATGTCTGAGCCTTGTGTATGTGTTCCTGTATGTGTTCCTTGTCTCAGTCTGTGTATTAAATAATGTATGGGAATAAATATGTCCACTACGTATGCCGAGATATCTTACTTCGCTGTTGTATCTGCTCCATATTTATTGATTTCACTAAACCTTTAGGAGTATTATACATAAGTATATGTTCATACTTAAGGTAAATGCAGGCGGAGAATACCGTTGACACCTGCCATCAAGAGTTTTCAAACCTTTCAAGAACTCCTAATATAGACGTTCAAAGTCATTTGGCCTCAACATACATCTTATCTTCCACCCAAAGCGAAATATTGAAACTCCCCATAGTAGCATGGTGTAGACACGGAGAGTTCCGAATCAGTATACGTACATTCTGTCACCATGGCAGCAGGTGGTTGAAGAATTTCACATTCTAAGTCCCTCCTTAGCATGAAGAGATATAAATCTGCAGAATGGAGTCATTATTGGAAATGTGTAACGAACTAAATGTATGTATCTCCCTATCCCAGTGTAGAAAACAAATTACATACTGTCTATAACTTGCAAGCAGCAGAGTATTCAACGACATCGCCTTTATTACACGCCATACTGCACTATATAAAACATTTGATAGCAGTTTGGTATAACATTATTCCACGTAGTGCAAACTAACATGACAGTGATCGATCTTAAAACAAATTCTTATATTACCCGCTATGAATTGACAAGGTTCCTAGGATACCAAGGTTTCAATTGTTGCCAAATCGTGATTGTAATAAAGTGGATAGTACGATTATGGGTCCCAGGCTACAAAGGTTATCAGTACATCTGGATTGAGGTCCAGTAGTGCTTTAGGCATCAAGAAATGAATGACTATGTATGTATGTATGTATGTATGTATGTATGTATGTATGTATGTATGTATGTATGTATGTATGTATGTATGTATATGTGTGTATGTATGTATGTATGTATGTATGTATGTATGTATGTGTGCATGTGCGTGCGGGTGTATGTATATTTGGTTTGGATTTTAGATGGAACACTGTTCAATGAAAATTATCAGAACATTGAAATACAACGTGTATGTGTGTATGGGGAGGGGGGAGGGGTGTTATGTTTGGGTCTATCATAGTGGTGATTTTACATAATGGTGTCTAATGTCTAATTGTTCCAACCAATACTGATGATGGCTTAAATATAGCACGCTATAGTAGCACTTACGACTTTTGAAAAGTGTTATTTAATCAACCTAATTGTTGATTTGCAAATAAAGCCTCATTAGAAAAAATGGATTTCTTGTCAAAATGCTAAAACTTCAAAATTATTACCTGGCTAATATTCTTAAATTTGGTGATGATGTTTCCTGGGATATAGATGAAAGGCTGTTGATGAAACGATTACATTTCTGAGTTTTGGTTTAAAAAATTCGAACTTTTAAACTACTTGGCGGATCTACATACTGAGAGGAAAATCTTCTTTATAAAATAACAGCTTGGATTTCAATATCAGTTTTGCACAACGCCATATTTTATCAAAGATACGTGTAAAGTGTTTTGTTGATGTACTGTCTTTCTTCAGATTGGATTGTTTGAATCAAGGGACTTGAAATTAGAAAAATAGTACGTGGTTAGGTCTGTAGCGCTGAGTTCGTCCACCTGTGACAACGTGTCTTCGTGCTCGCATAGTTGCACCCGATTTGTCGTTTCCATAATACCAATGTACATCACCTTCCATCGACTGTACACACGTGAGTAAACATAAAACCAACGCTATTGTGACGAAAAGCAAACATAACCATCAAAAGATGCCAAGGCTTTCAAATGGATGTCCACTGTTTGAAGTGCCCCTTGCATTTAATACTGTTTAAATTACGAGATGGCCGTATGTCTACAACTTTTCACGTCGACTTGCATTCTCTCTTGTTTGGTTACATTTCATTCTGTGTTCCTTAGTGACGGAGTTGTAGTGATTTAAAAATGGCTGCCAATTTTTCTGACCAGACTCTCGCTAGAAAAATTGTAAATCCACTCATATGTCTTCAAAATCTGCTACAGTTGTTGGAGATTCAGCTACCTACAAATTCTGTCAGTTTGCGAGGAGTTTTGTATCCATTTATCGGTCTACTTGAAGACAAGTCGTTGAGTTCGGGAGACTCCAGTAGTGCCACTTTGTCCACAGAAAGTAAGTCTGATATTTCTCTGTTTCTGTCTCCATAGTGACAATATTGTCCACAGAAAGTAAGTGTGACATTTCTCTGTTTCTGTCTCCATAGTTACAATATTGTCCACAGAAAAGTAAGTGTGATATTTCTCTGTTTCTGTCTCCACAGTAACAATATTGTCGTGGCTGTTCCAACACGTAGATATAAAATAATCATTTAATTTTACCTATGGTAAAATTATATAGCATTGCTTAGTCTACAGTGTACGTACCATGGAAGACTGTAAACAAATTGAACTAAAGGCACCTCACCATTTGTTCCCTTCCACCCCCTTTAATATCCCCTTTTCAATCCAACTGACCATTCCATCTTTTAGAATTCTTCAACGTACAAGGGGAAATCACATTTGTCAGTGGAAGCGATCGCCATCATTTATAATAGGTTTAGGGTCGAGATCAAGGGTTTAATCAATGTAGGTTAAAACAATTACTTTGGGGTGGAGGGGGAGGGGGGGTGGTGAGCCATTTAGTTCTAATCGTACAAAATCGATTTATTTTTAGTAGATGTTTGTACCCCTACATACAAGGATTTTTGCCCTGATAAACGCATGGCACTAAAATAAAGTAAAGTGTCAGCAAATGGTTTCACCTGTTATCCTAAGAAGTTGAAGGCTTGTACAACTGATGGTAGCTCACCCTCAACACAAAGACAATGTAGGAATGTTTGTTTGTCGTCCATGCCAGAAATTGAAAGATGCAATTCTAGTAGGATTTTGATGGCGTCACACGATGATATGTAGCAACGTTAGTTTTGGTTGTCGTGCCAGACATTTATATTAAAGCCGAAAGATTGGTGGGATTTTCATGATAAAATGCAGAATTTCGCTTGTCACTGAGCCAGGGAACGTTTTGCATCAGGTTTTTCATGATTTTCATTGTAGTAACGTTGGATGATTTACCCCCCCCCCCCCCGCGTACTATTACGAATCTAACTAATGACAGTCATAATTCGCATTGATTGATTGATTGATTGATTGATTGATTGATTGATTGATTAGGACAGGGTCTCCCTGCTGACACTTGCGGTTGTTTTTTATATATTAGATGTACGATATTTTCGTTGTGTAAATGCAGGGTAAGCTTTAAGGTTGCCAATTAAAACGCATATATCCGGCGCTGGGATACGTACGACCTGTAGAAGTGGGGTCCCTAGTCTACCGCAAAGTTAAACCATACATTTATCAACGTAATCAATAAGATCGGTCGATGAGTGTCTAGAAGTTTGGAAACCCAAAACAATGAAATCTCCAACTGATGTACATACACGAAACGTGGTAGGTCCAGTCCCAGGTTATCACGGCCGAAAATGGTGAAAATAAATATGTACTTTATTAGGAAAAGGGGTAATACTGATAAACTGTTCACCTATGACATTTGTTTTGATTATTCATTACACAACTGTTGTAGATAAGAATGGCATAACAAGTACAACCCATCAAGTATAACCCATTTCAAGAACTGATATGTATCAATATGCATTTATGTTTTTGTATGGACGTTAACGCATGCAATACTGTCAGTTATTATCTATATCTTTTAAAATCACATGCCACTTACCACAGATAAAGGCCATAGACAAAATTGTACCAATGATGTAGAGTTCGTCGAAATCACCTGGATATATTACCTAGGGGCGAACAAATAGGAGCTACAGCTGCTATCAAACCGCATAAATTATTACTTCAGTTATATGTTTGTATAAAGTTATCAGTTCAGAAATCAATCCCAAGCGATTAGTAATTATTTCATAATTTTACTTTGTATTCGTACCATACAGCTGTGCGTTCTTTCTTTTCTTCTTTTAAAACTTTTTTTAAAGTTCCTTTATAAACAAAGACTACACACACAGTACAAAACTTAGGAAATACCGAAAGAAAAAAAATGACCTGTATCCAAAAATTGTGACCTTGTAAAATAAAAATTTATCTAGTTTCATATTCATTTTTGTATAAATTGATCCAAGGGTAGCCACTTCGTTTGATGTAAATCAACCTTATCATTTGAACTAGCATTGAATAGTTCAATGTTATAAATGTGATAAACTAAACCCCCTGAAAGATGGTTTCTGAAACAGCTGTGCATTCTTTGTAATGTTCGATATAATGAACTATGAATTCATGTTAGTGTACATACAGGCAATAATAGTGGAGTAATTTTATATACTTTATCTCTCTTTGTCAATAAGGTTCTGCTAAACTTCTACGCCACTTAAATCATGAAATGCCAGCTATCGGTCGTTTACTCTATACAATTGGTACGAATGATTCCAATATGGTCGGCCATACTTTAACGGATACCACGGAAAAATTGAAAGAGAAAACTCAGATATTGGATCAACTAAGAAAGGTATGTTATCCTTATACTAATTGACATCTCTGATATCCTCACACTAATTGACATCTCTGATATCCTTATACTAATTGACATCTCTGATATCCTTATACTAATTGACATCTCTGATATCCTTATACTAATTGACATCTCTGATATCCTCAAACTAATTGACATCTCTGATATCCTCACACTAATTGACATCTCTGATATCCTTATACTAATTGACATCTCTGATATCCTTATACTAATTGATATCTCTGTTATCCTTATACTAATTGACATCTCTGATATCCTTATACTAATTGATATCTCTGTTATCCTTATACTAATTGACATCTCTGATATCCTTATACTAATTGATATCTCTGTTATCCTTATACTAATTGACATCTCTGATATCCTTATACTAATTGATATCTCTGTTATCCTTATACTAATTGACATCTCTGATATCCTTATACTAATTGATATCTCTGTTATCCTTATACTAATTGACATCTCTGATATCCTTATACTAATTGATATCTCTGTTATCCTTATACTAATTGACATCTCTGATATCCTCACACTAATTGACATCTCTGATATCCTTATACTAACTGACATCTCTGATATCCTTATACCAATTGACATCTCTGATATCCTTATACTAATTGACATCTCTGATATCCTTATACTAATTGACATCTCTGATATCCTTATACTAATTGACACCTCTGATATCCTCACACTAATTGACATCTCTGATATCCTTATACTAATTGACATCTCTGATATCCTTATACTAATTAACATCTCTGATCTCCTCACACTAATTGACATCTCTGATATCCTTATACTAATTGACATCTCTGATATCCTTATACCAATTGACATCTCTGATATCCTTACACTAATTGACATCTCTGATATCCTCACACTAATTGACATCTCTGATATCCTTACACTAATTGACATCTCTGATATCCTTATACCAATTGACATCTCTGATATCCTTGTACTAATTGACATCTCTGTTATCCTTACACTAATTGACATCTCTGATATCCTCACACTAATTGACATCTCTGATATCCTTATACTAATTGACATCTCTGATATCCTTATACCAATTGACATCTCTGATATCCTTGTACTAATTGACATCTCTGTTATCCTTACACTAATTGACATCTCTGATATCCTCACATTAATTGACATCTCTGATATCCTCACACTAATTGACATCTCTGATATCCTTACACTAATTGACATCTCTGATATCCTTATACCAATTGACATCTCTGATATCCTTGTACTAATTGACATCTCTGTTATCCTTACACTAATTGACATCTCTGATATCCTCACACTAATTGACATCTCTGATATCCTTATACTAACTGACATCTCTGATATCCTTACACTAAGTGACATCTCTGATATCCTTATACTAATTGACATCTCTGATATCCTTACATTAATTGACATCTCTGATATCCTCACACTAATTGACATCTCCGATATCCTCAAACTAATTGACATCTCTGATATCCTTATACTAACTGACATCTCTGATATCCTTATACTAATTGACATCTCTGATATCCTTACACTAATTGACATCTCTGATATCCTCACATTAATTGACATCTATGATATCCTTACATTAATTGACATCCCTGATATCCTTATACTAATTGACATCTATGATATCTTTATACTAAAATTGACATCTCTGATATCCTTACATTAATTGACATCTCTGATATCCTCACACTAATTGATATCTCTGATATCCTCACACTAATTGACATCTCTGATATCCTCACACTAATTGACATCTCTGATATCCTTACACTAATTGACATCTCTGATATCCTTACATTAATTGACATCTCTGATATCCTCACACTAATTGACATCTCTGATATCCTCAAACTAATTGACATGTCTGATATCCTCACACTAATTGATATCTCTGATATCCTCACACTAATTGACATCTCTGATATCCTTATACTAATTGACATCTCTGATATCCTCACACTAATTGACATCTCTGATATCCTCACACTAATTGACATCTCTGATATCCTTATACTAATTGACATCTCTGATATCCTTACACTAATTGACATCTCTGATATCCTTATACTAATTGACATCTCTGTTATCCTTATACTAATTGACATCTCTGATATCCTTACACTAATTGACATCTCTGATATCCTAACATTAATTGACATCTCTGATATCCTTACATTAATTGACATCTCTGATATCCTCACACTAATTGACATCTCTGATATCCTCACACTAATTGACATCTCTGATATCCTTACACTAATTGACATCTCTGATATCCTTATACTAATTGACATCTCTGATATCCTCACACTAATTGACATCTCTGATATCCTCAAACTAATTGACATGTCTGATATCCTCACACTAATTGATATCTCTGATATCCTCACACTAATTGACATCTATGATATCCTTACATTAATTGACATCTCTGATATCCTTATACTAATTGACATCTCTGATATCCTTATACTAATTGACATCTCTGATATCCTTATACTAATTGACATCTCTGTTATCCTCACACTAATTGACATCTCTGATATCCTTATACTAATTGACATCTCTGTTATCCTCACACTAATTGACATCTCTGATATCCTTATACTAATTGACATCTCTGTTATCCTTATACTAATTGACATCTCTGATATCCTTATACTAATTGACATCTCTGATATCCTTACACTAATTGACATCTCTGATATCCTCACACTAATTGACATCTATGATATCCTTACATTAATTGACATCCCTGATATCCTTATACTAATTGACATCTATGATATCTTTATACTAAAATTGACATCTCTGATATCCTTACATTAATTGACATCTCTGATATCCTCACAGTAATTGACATCTCTGATATCCTTATACTAATTGACATCTCTGATATCCTTATACTAATTGACATCTCTGATATCCTCACACTAATTGACATCTCTGATATCCCCACACTAATTGACATGTCTGATATCCTTATACTAATTGACATCTCTGATATCCTCACACTAATTGACATCTCTGATATCCCCACACTAATTGACATGTCTGATATCCTCACACTAATTGACATCTCTGATATCCCCACACTAATTGACATGTCTGATATCCTTATACTAATTGACATCTCTGATATCCTCACACTAATTGACATCTCTGATATCCCCACACTAATTGACATGTCTGATATCCTTATACTAATTGACATCTTTGATATCCTTATACTAATTGACATCTCTGATATCCTTATACTAATTGACATCTCTGATATCCTTATACTAATTGACATCTCTGATATCCCCACACTAATTGACATGTCTGATATCCTTATACTAATTGACATCTTTGATATCCTTATACTAATTGACATCTCTGATATCCTTATACTAATTGACATCTCTGATATCCTTACACTAATTGACATCTCTGATATCCTTATACTAATTGATATCTCTGATATCCTTATACTAATTGACATCTCTGATATCCTTACACTAATTGACATCTCTGATATCCTTATACTAATTGATATCTCTGATATCCTTATACTAATTGACATCTCTGATATCCTTATACTAATTGACATCTCTGATATCCTTATACTAATTGATATCTATGATATCCTTATACTAATTGACATCTCTGTTATCCTTATACTAATTGACATCTCTGATATCCTTATACTAATTGATATCTATGATATCCTTATACTAATTGACATCTCTGATATCCTTATACTAATTGACATCTCTGTTATCCTTACACTAATTGACATCTCTGATATCCTCACACTAATTGACATCTCTGATATCCTTATACTAATTGACATCTCTGATATCCTTATACCAATTGACATCTCTGATATCCTTGTACTAATTGACATCTCTGTTATCCTTACACTAATTGACATCTCTGATATCCTCACATTAATTGACATCTCTGATATCCTCACACTAATTGACATCTCTGATATCCTTACACTAATTGACATCTCTGATATCCTTATACCAATTGACATCTCTGATATCCTTGTACTAATTGACATCTCTGTTATCCTTACACTAATTGACATCTCTGATATCCTCACACTAATTGACATCTCTGATATCCTTATACTAACTGACATCTCTGATATCCTTACACTAATTGACATCTCTGATATCCTTATACTAATTGACATCTCTGATATCCTTACATTAATTGACATCTCTGATATCCTCACACTAATTGACATCTCCGATATCCTCAAACTAATTGACATCTCTGATATCCTTATACTAACTGACATCTCTGATATCCTTATACTAATTGACATCTCTGATATCCTTACACTAATTGACATCTCTGATATCCTCACATTAATTGACATCTATGATATCCTTACATTAATTGACATCCCTGATATCCTTATACTAATTGACATCTATGATATCTTTATACTAAAATTGACATCTCTGATATCCTTACATTAATTGACATCTCTGATATCCTCACACTAATTGATATCTCTGATATCCTCACACTAATTGACATCTCTGATATCCTCACACTAATTGACATCTCTGATATCCTTACACTAATTGACATCTCTGATATCCTTACATTAATTGACATCTCTGATATCCTCACACTAATTGACATCTCTGATATCCTCAAACTAATTGACATGTCTGATATCCTCACACTAATTGATATCTCTGATATCCTCACACTAATTGACATCTCTGATATCCTTATACTAATTGACATCTCTGATATCCTCACACTAATTGACATCTCTGATATCCTCACACTAATTGACATCTCTGATATCCTTATACTAATTGACATCTCTGATATCCTTACACTAATTGACATCTCTGATATCCTTATACTAATTGACATCTCTGTTATCCTTATACTAATTGACATCTCTGATATCCTTACACTAATTGACATCTCTGATATCCTAACATTAATTGACATCTCTGATATCCTTACATTAATTGACATCTCTGATATCCTCACACTAATTGACATCTCTGATATCCTCACACTAATTGACATCTCTGATATCCTTACACTAATTGACATCTCTGATATCCTTATACTAATTGACATCTCTGATATCCTCACACTAATTGACATCTCTGATATCCTCAAACTAATTGACATGTCTGATATCCTCACACTAATTGATATCTCTGATATCCTCACACTAATTGACATCTATGATATCCTTACATTAATTGACATCTCTGATATCCTTATACTAATTGACATCTCTGATATCCTTATACTAATTGACATCTCTGATATCCTTATACTAATTGACATCTCTGTTATCCTCACACTAATTGACATCTCTGATATCCTTATACTAATTGACATCTCTGTTATCCTCACACTAATTGACATCTCTGATATCCTTATACTAATTGACATCTCTGTTATCCTTATACTAATTGACATCTCTGATATCCTTATACTAATTGACATCTCTGATATCCTTACACTAATTGACATCTCTGATATCCTCACACTAATTGACATCTATGATATCCTTACATTAATTGACATCTCTGATATCCTTATACTAATTGACATCTCTGATATCCTTATACTAATTGACATCTCTGATATCCTTATACTAATTGACATCTCTGTTATCCTCACACTAATTGACATCTCTGATATCCTTATACTAATTGACATCTCTGTTATCCTCACACTAATTGACATCTCTGATATCCTTATACTAATTGACATCTCTGTTATCCTTATACTAATTGACATCTCTGATATCCTTATACTAATTGACATCTCTGATATCCTTACACTAATTGACATCTCTGATATCCTCACACTAATTGACATCTATGATATCCTTACATTAATTGACATCCCTGATATCCTTACACTAATTGACATCTCTGATATCCTTATACTAATTGACATCTCTGATATCCTTACATTAATTGACATCTCTGATATCCTCACAGTAATTGACATCTCTGATATCCTTATACTAATTGACATCTCTGATATCCTTATACTAATTGACATCTCTGATATCCTCACACTAATTGACATCTCTGATATCCCCACACTAATTGACATGTCTGATATCCTTATACTAATTGACATCTCTGATATCCTCACACTAATTGACATCTCTGATATCCCCACACTAATTGACATGTCTGATATCCTCACACTAATTGACATCTCTGATATCCCCACACTAATTGACATGTCTGATATCCTTATACTAATTGACATCTCTGATATCCTCACACTAATTGACATCTCTGATATCCCCACACTAATTGACATGTCTGATATCCTTATACTAATTGACATCTTTGATATCCTTATACTAATTGACATCTCTGATATCCTTATACTAATTGACATCTCTGATATCCTTATACTAATTGACATCTCTGATATCCTCACACTAATTGACATCTCTGATATCCCCACACTAATTGACATGTCTGATATCCTTATACTAATTGACATCTTTGATATCCTTATACTAATTGACATCTCTGATATCCTTATACTAATTGACATCTCTGATATCCTTACACTAATTGACATCTCTGATATCCTTATACTAATTGATATCTCTGATATCCTTATACTAATTGACATCTCTGATATCCTTACACTAATTGACATCTCTGATATCCTTATACTAATTGATATCTCTGATATCCTTATACTAATTGACATCTCTGATATCCTCAAACTAATTGACATCCCTGATATCCTTATACTAATCGATATCTCTGATATCCTCACACTAATTGACATCTCTGATATCCTCACATTAATTGACATCTCTGATATCCTTATACTAATTGACATCTCTGATATCCTTATACTAATTGACATCTTTGATATCCTTATACTAATTGACATCTCTGATATCCTTATACTAATTGACATCTCTGATATCCTTATACTAATTGACATCTCTGATATCCTTATACTAATTGACATCTCTGATATCCTTATACTAATTGACATCTCTGATATCCTTACACTAATTGACATCTCTGATATCCTTATACTAATTGACATCTCTGATATCCTTATACTAATTGACATCTCTGATATCCTCACATTAATTGACATCTCTGATATCCTTATACTAATTGACATCTCTGTTATCCTTATACTAATTGACATCTCTGATATCCTCACATTAATTGACATCTCTGATATCCTTATACTAATTGACATCTCTGATATCCTTACACTAATTGACATCTCTGATATCCTCACACTAATTGACATCTCTGATATCCTCACACTAATTGACATCTCTGATATCCTTATACTAATTGACATCTCTGATATCCTTATACTAATTGACATCTCTGATATCCTTATACCAATTGACATCTCTGATATCCTTATACTAATTGATATCTCTGATATCCTCACACTAATTGACATCTCTGATATCCTCACACTAATTGATATCTCTGATATCCTCACACTAATTGACATCTATGATATCCTTACATTAATTGACATCTCTGATATCCTTATACTAATTGACATCTCTGATATCCTCACACTAATTGACATCTCTGATATCCTTATACTAATTGACATCTCTGATATCCTCACACTAATTGACATCTCTGATATCCTCACACTAATTGACATCTCTGATATCCTTACACTAATTGACATCTCTGATATCCTTACATTAATTGACATCTCTGATATCCTCACACTAATTGACATCTCTGATATCCTCAAACTAATTGACATGTCTGATATCCTCACACTAATTGATATCTCTGATATCCTCACACTAATTGACATCTCTGATATCCTTACATTAATTGACATCTCTGATATCCTCACACTAATTGACATCTCTGATATCCTCAAACTAATTGACATGTCTGATATCCTCACACTAATTGACACCTCTGATATCCTTACACTAATTGACATCTCTGATATCCTTATACTAATTGACATCTCTGATATCCTTACACTAATTGACATCTCTGATATCCTTACACTAATTGACATCTCTGATATCCTTATACTAATTGACATCTCTGTTATCCTTATACTAATTGACATCTCTGATATCCTTACACTAATTGACATCTCTGATATCCTAACATTTATTGACATCTCTGATATCCTTACATTAATTGACATCTCTGATATCCTCACACTAATTGACATCTCTGATATCCTCACACTAATTGACATCTCTGATATCCTTACACTAATTGACATCTCTGATATCCTTACATTAATTGACATCTCTGATATCCTCACACTAATTGACATCTCTGATATCCTCAAACTAATTGACATGTCTGATATCCTCACACTAATTGATATCTCTGATATCCTCACACTAATTGACATCTCTGATATCCTTACACTAATTGACATCTCTGATATCCTTATACTAATTGATATCTCTGATATCCTTATACTAATTGACATCTCTGATATCCTTATACTAATTGACATCTCTGATATCCTTATACTAATTGACATCTCTGTTATCCTTATACTAATTGACATCTCTGATATCCTTATACTAATTGACATCTCTGATATCCTTACACTAATTGACATCTCTGATATCCTCACACTAATTGACATCTATGATATCCTTACATTAATTGACATCCCTGATATCCTTACACTAATTGACATCTCTGATATCCTTATACTAATTGACATCTATGATATCTTTATACTAAAATTGACATCTCTGATATCCTTACATTAATTGACATCTCTGATATCCTTATACTAATTGACATCTCTGATATCCTCAAACTAATTGACATCCCTGATATCCTTATACTAATTGATATCTCTGATATCCTCACACTAATTGACATCTCTGATATCCTCACATTAATTGACATCTCTGATATCCTTATACTAATTGACATCTCTGATATCCTTATACTAATTGACATCTTTGATATCCTTATACTAATTGACATCTCTGATATCCTTATACTAATTGACATCTCTGATATCCTCACACTAATTGACATCTCTGATATCCTTATACTAATTGACATCTCTGATATCCTTATACTAATTGACATCTCTGATATCCTTATACTAACTGACATCTCTGATATCCTTATACTAATTGACATCTCTGATATCCTTATACTAACTGACATCTCTGATATCCTTATACTAATTGACATCTCTGATATCCTTATACTAATTGACATCTCTGATATCCTTATACTAATTGACATCTCTGATATCCTTATACTAATTGACATCTCTGATATCCTTATACTAACTGACATCTCTGATATCCTTATACTAATTGACATCTCTGATATCCTTATACTAATTGACATCTCTGATATCCTTATACTAATTGACATCTCTGATATCCTTACACTAATTGACATCTCTGATATCCTTATACTAATTGACATCTCTGATATCCTTATACTAATTGACATCTCTGATATCCTCACATTAATTGACATCTCTGATATCCTTATACTAATTGACATCTCTGTTATCCTTATACTAATTGACATCTCTGATATCCTCACATTAATTGACATCTCTGATATCCTTATACTAATTGACATCTCTGATATCCTTACACTAATTGACATCTCTGATATCCTTACATTAATTGACATCTCTGATATCCTCACACTAATTGACATCTCTGATATCCTCACACTAATTGACATCTCTGATATCCTTATACTAATTGACATCTCTGATATCCTTATACTAATTGACATCTCTGATATCCTTATACTAATTGACATCTCTGATATCCTCACACTAATTGACATCTCTGATATCCTCACACTAATTGACATCTCTGATATCCTTATACTAATTGACATCCCTGATATCCTTATACTAATTGACATCTCTGATATCCTTATACCAATTGACATCTCTGATATCCTTATACTAATTGATATCTCTGATATCCTCACACTAATTGACATCTCTGATATCCCCACACTAATTGATATCTCTGATATCCTCACACTAATTGACATCTATGATATCCTTACATTAATTGACATCTCTGATATCCTTATACTAATTGACATCTCTGATATCCTCACACTAATTGACATCTCTGATATCCTTATACTAATTGACATCTCTGATATCCTTATACTAATTGACATCTCTGATATCCTCACACTAATTGATATCTCTGATATCCTCACACTAATTGACATCTCTGACATCCTTACATTAATTGACATCTCTGATATCCTTATACTAATTGACATCTCTGATATGGATGGATGGATGGATGGATGGATGGATGGATGGATGGATGGATGGATGGATGGATAGATGGATGGATGGATGGATGGAAGAAAGGATGGATGGATGGATGGATGGATGGATGGATGGATGGATTGATGGATGGAAGAAAGGATGGATGGATGGATGGGTGGGTGGATGGATGGATGGAAGGATGGATGGATGGATGGATGGATGGATGGATGGATGGGTGGATGGATGGATGGATGGATGGATGGATAGATGGACGGATGGAAGGATGGATGGAAGGATTGACGGATTGATGGATGGGTGGATGGATGGGTAGATTGATGGACGGATGGGTGGGTGGGTGGGTGGGTGGATGGATGGATGGTTGGATGGATAGATAGATAGATAGATAGATAGATAGATAGATAGATAGATAGATAGATAGATAGATAGATAGATATATAGATAGACATACAGATAGATAGATAGATAGATAGATAGATAGATAGATAGATAGATAGATAGATAGATAGATAGATAGATAGATAGAGATAGATATATAGATTGATAGATGGCTATATATAGATGGATAGATATATGTATAGATTTAGTACATGTAGATAGATAGATAGATTGACAGACAGACAGACAGACAGACAGACATACAGACAGACAGACAGATAGATAGATAGATGGATAGATATATAGATAGATAGATAGATAGATTGGTATTTCCACGCAGACTGTTACATGTATATATATATGCAAAATATTGTTGCTCCGTTGTATTTTTCAAAATTACTCTTTATCTATACCGTGACTGGCAACTTGTACGTGTGTATTCTAATGTTTCTATTATAGGAGCTGTATGAATCAACTGTAGGCCCGTCACGAGCGCCCTCATTGTTGAATCATATACAACACGAAACAGGTAAAGTTTTGCCAGCATTTAATATGAAAACCTGTATGCTTGAAGTCAGTGTAGTGAGGCTGTTGAAATATATTTTTTCATTAAAGAAATGATTTTTTCTACTTAGTTGTTTTGTACTTAGCAATTGATGAGTGTAGTAGACTTGTGTTTTAAGTGTGTTAGAGGGCGCACTTCAGAGGTACGACGTTTTCCAAATCAACCAACCTTCATGCACAGTAGATAAACATTCACCATTGTTTGCGCTCCACATTGCTAGCGATAATAGCGCGTACACTAGCAGGGTGGTAGAGCACAAACAAACAAACAAACAAAACACGACGACTCTTAAAGTCTATCCACACAAGAGATTGTTGATTTGATTGCAGATCTAGATAGGGCGTATGTTGTTGTCGTCATCATTTCTGTAAATGCATATCAGTGTATATAATGGTGTACCATATACCACAATAGAAATGTAATCGTATTTCCTACCAACAGGTAGAGTACTATGGGAACTGTGTTTTGGCCACAACGATGAGGTAATTAAAATACAAATAATTGTGTCTGTAGCGTCGAGAGTAAAAAAATATTTCCAGTCCTTACGCACTCAAATCCATTGGAGACAGTTGTTCAAGTTTCTAGGTCACTGAAAATACTGTAATTATTGTCTTTGAATTGAATGAGAATGAAACCTACTTGAATTAATGGTACTCACTTAGGCGTGGGTCAAAAGTGGGTTAATATATTGTTGTTACCTTTATGGGATGAAGGTGGTGGTGGTGGTGGTGGTGGTGGTGGTGGTGGTGGTGGTGGTGGTTGTGGTAGTGGTTGTGGTAGTAGTAGTAGTGGTGGTGGTGGTGGTGGTGGTGCTGTTGTTGTTGGTGGTGGTAGTGGTGGTGGGGGTGGTAGTGGTGGTGGTAGTGGCAATGGCAAAAGATGACTGTTTAATATTACCAACGTTTGTTTCCTTATCGTCTTACATACCTTCAGGTACCATTAGTAAATTTCCACAGAAAAATTAACACAATTCTGGATAAGAGCTTAAAGTGTCCGGTAGATGATCTGATGTTATTCTTTAATGGTAAGATTAGGTTTTAATGATGTACATTTTTATAAAAATGACTTGGCACTGTGTAACCATCAAAATGACTGTGTAACCATCAAAGTGACTTGGCACTGTGTAACCATCAAAATGACTTGGCACTGTGTAACCATCAAAATGACTTGGCACTGTGTAACCATCAAAATGACTTGGCACTGTGTAACCATCAAACTGACTTGGCACTGTGTAACCATCAAAATGACTTGGCACTGTGTAACCATCAAAGTGACTTGGCACTGTGTAACCATCAAAATGACTTGGCACTGCGTAACCATCAAAATGACTTGGCACTGTGTAACCATCAAAGTTACTTGGCACTGTGTAACCATCAAAATGACTTGGCACTGTGTAACCATCAAACTGACTTGGCACTGTGTAACCATCAAAATGACTTGGCACTGTGTAACCATCAAAATGACTTGGCACTGTGTAACCATCAAAATGACTTGGCACTGTGTAACCATCAAAGTTATTTGGCACTGTGTAACTATCAAAATGACTTGGCACTGTGTAACCATCAAAATGACTTGGCACTGTGTAACCATCAAAATGACTTGGCAGTGCGTAACCATCAAAGTGACTTGGCACTGGGTAACCATCAAAATGACTTGGCACTGTGTAACCATCAAAATGACTTGGCACTGTGTAACCATCAAAATGACTTGGCACTGTGTAACTATCAAAATGACTTGGCACTGTGTAACCATCAAAATGACTTGGCACTGTGTAACCATCAAAATGACTTGGCACTGTGTAACCATCAAAGTTACTTGGCACTGTGTAACTATCAAAATGACTTGGCACTGTGTAACCATCAAAATGACTTGGCACTGTGTAACCATCAAAATGACTTGGCACTGTGTAACCATCAAAATGACTTGGCACTGTGTAACCATCAAAATGACTTGGCACTGTGTAACCATCAAAATGACTTGGCACTGTGTAACCATTACAATGACTTGGCACTGTGTAACCATCAAAATGACTTGGCACTGTGTAACCATCAAAATGACTTGGCACTGTGTAACCATTAAAATGACTTGGCACTGTGTAACTATCAAAATGACTTGGCACTGTGTAACCATCAAAATGACGTCAGTATTTGATCAAACGTTTAGCTGTTTGGCAACGCCCAATTTCTTCAAAGACAACATTTGGTAAAATTCCCGAAAACCAGCTAAATTGCTGTACGACATGCTAATTATTCAACTTTTTCATTATTTCACATCTTTTTGGAATTATTTATAAAGTATATTTATTCATATCAATAATGTTCTGTTTTTTTTCCTGATATAGGCTATATTGTGACGATCGATTCTTATATCAGATTTATTAAACTGATGAATGCCAACAACGTCACAACGAACC
Organism: Glandiceps talaboti; assembly: GCF_964340395.1. Classification (NCBI taxonomy): domain Eukaryota; kingdom Metazoa; phylum Hemichordata; class Enteropneusta; family Spengelidae; genus Glandiceps; species Glandiceps talaboti. Next base: position 21,337,412 of record NC_135561.1, on the reverse strand, counting down.
AAGGAGGTTTAGTGGGACCGGCTAAATCTATCAACGATTTTATAGCACTACAGCTAAGACTGGGACACCTACGAGAACCAGTCACGTTTGACAAGATAACATCCGATATATTTAATACTCCTCTAAACACTCCATCAACTGTCTTCACTAGACTTTCTGCCACTCACAGTCGCCTTAGCAACCAAACGGAAATGACGTCACTTGCAGCCTTTGATGTAGAAATTGATGAACACTGGGCATGGATTAAACCAAGAATTTCTCATTGGTTTAAAGAAGTGAGTCTTATTTGCATGTCGTTCGTTCGTTCGTTTGTTTGTTTGTTTGTTTGTCTGTTTGTGTATGTGACAATTTCGTGCCAGATTACGCGAGTAAAATTACAAACTTTCTACAATCTTAAAATGAATCTTCGATTTCTTTTGTCCAATTACTGTACACTTTCTTCTTTTTCTTGTTACATCTATTCTCACTTAAATTTTGCACTCAAACTATTTCATTCTGAAATGATAACATATTTTGTTTTTCTTTCATTTCTGGTATTTTAGGTTGACGAAATTCACAGGTAAGTTTGTTTTCCCATAACTGGATAAAATAATTTGTGACTTGTCTATAGACTGAGATGGAAGGATGTCCCTAAACAAGTTGGAGAAACTAATAAATCCTGAATCATCATATTCTGAACGATTTACTAGTCGGTCGTTTTATATAGCCAGAGTTATTAACTTGGCGACCGACTACGTATTTGGAAAGCGTTACCGGAACTTCAACCGGCGTTAGTCCGATTTGATATCATTTAATTTAAGTGCATACAGCAGTTGTGAAAGAGACGACTTACCAAAGGAAATGATTTTTGACTTTAGCAACCCAATCTGTGTTTAGACTTGTTTAGACGTAGTATTTACTGTTTGTATATTTTTACTTGTATTATTGTACTTACTGACGCATACTTAACTATATATAATTTGTAATTAACTGAACTCAAATCTGATTATTAACATATAACCCATAAACGATCCGATGACGTAATTTATGATACGTATCAACAAATGTTCAAATCCTTTCCTACTATGCAATCAATTGTTCTAACAATGTCAGAAGACAATCGTAATGTTATAGAAGACATGCATTGACATTAAACTTAAGGACGTAAAATCCGATATCATGCACAAGACAAACGTTCACCTTGTTTACACAGTATTTGTATCATTATTAATGCCCAAACAGCATAGCAATTTAATACAAATTGTATGTACACCCGGTAGTACTTCACTGTCTGTCTGTCTGTCTGTCTGCCTGTCTGTCTCTGTCTGTCTGTCTGTCTGTCTGTCTGTCTGTCTAACTGACTGTCTGTCTGTCTGTCTGTCTGTCTGTCTGTCTGTCTGTCTGCCTGTCTGTCTGTCTGTCTGTCATTCTTGCTTTCGTGATGGATTGAAGGGAAAACGTAATTGAAATGAGTTCGTTTCGGTGTCTTTTCTTTATTCCAGATTTTTCTACGGAGCAATAACAGCACAGGAGGCAGAGTATATTCTGGAAGGAAAAGATCCGGGTAGTTTTCTACTTCGGTTTAGTTCTACAAATCCCCATCGATTGTGTATATCAGCTGTCCATTCTGTACCAAAGAAAGATAGAGGTAGTTGGAAAGAAATGATGATGAGAACTATAGTTATAGCTCACCATGATTTAATTACTATGTGTAAGTTGACATTGTTGTTGTTGTTGTTGTTGTTGTTGTTGTTGTTGTTGTCGTCGTTGTTGTTGTTGTTGTTGTTGTTGTTGTAAAAGTGATCCAGGATATGTCATATTTCAGAATTCTCAATCCCTGCACAGAGGGTGCCACGCCTTCGTTTTGCAAGGATATACTAATGAGGTTAAAATGTAGAAACAAGGATAAAATGTAGTTAGATTCCATCCCCTTTATTACAACTTTAGAAATCGACCTGAATGTAGAGGAAAATTACACCACAAAAAGCACCCACCCTACAAATTAAATCCTGCAATCAATGCTTTGGCATTCAATTAATCACTCACATATCAGATTCATGACACATCGTGTTGCAATGAAGTGTTTCTTACTTTTGACAGATACAGAGAAACAAAAAGATGACGTCATCGTGGGTATTCGTGTTGGTCTTTGTCACCGAAGGAATGTAAACATACATAAAGGTACACTATCTGTATACAGTGTGTGATCCTGTCATTTGCTTTACCATTATCTTATGCTTGCTTAGTTTTTTATTACTTCATTGATCTCGCTTGCACTCTTGTCATTAATGAAAGTATATTTCGTCTCTCCTTCTTCTTGCACGCTCTCCTTCCGTGCTCCTTTCCACTCCCCACCCTCCCCCTCCCCTCTATCTCCCTTCTTCCCATTCTTCCTCATCCTCACTTGTCATTGGTCGTCAAGGAAACGACCAGCAAATCGTTGCTGGCCTTTACCTTTACACCATATACACCTTTGTTGCGTTAGTACTGCGAACCTTTTAATTATTAAATTCGAGCCTTTTTGCCAGAACAAGTTTGAACAATGAAATGTTGTGTTATCAATCCCAAAGCAGACATAATCTTATGTAACCCGCGAAAATAATACACTGGTGCGCATGCGTTTGTTGTTTATTGTAAGGAGGATTGAGACAGTTCCGTGCAAAGACATACAATGTAATTTGAATTGGTGGCTCATCAAAGTAAAAACACCACAGGAACCCAGAGGAACTCGTTATATCATTGATTACGACTGATTGCATTATAACTTCACTAGATATAAATAACCCGATAAAAGCGTTGAACGAAATAAGTACATGTACATCAAACACCGTACCACTGTTCTGTTTGTAAGAGTTGTATTTGTTGTGTTTACCTAATATTGCCTTTGCGTCTGATAAATTTCTTTGACTGATTTCACTAAAACAAACACACTGTTTTTTTTTCGTGGGTTGTATAGTGGTTGGATGTATAGTGTTTTTCTTTCTTTTACAGCGTATCGGGAGTTGGAAAAGCTTCTTGAATATTGTGAGGAACTCGCTGAATGTCTATCATGGCTGTAAAGTGGACTCTGTGTGTGGCTGAATGTCTATCTTGGCTGTAAAGTGGACTCTGTGTGTGGCTGAATGTCTATCTTGGCTGTAAAGTGGACTCTGTGTGTGGCTGAATGTCTATCTTGGCTGTAAAGTGGACTCTGTGTGTGGCAATAACAATCAATAAAATGACACCATATCTCTTTGAGTTATATTTTGATTAAGATTTGTTTGATTATCAATGTTACCATGGTTACATATTATCACATCGCATTTCGCCAATACCAATATCTAAATAGCAACGCTGGTCCTCATTGGAAAGAACTCCATAGACAATCACAAAATTTCTTTTTGGTAGAACATGTAGATTCACTTTTGTTTCAGCTGGCAGTGTCTGGAAAGCAACCAGAGGAGGAAATTTAAATTCAGATATACGTTCTGTATTTGGGTGAAAGTTTTCACAGTAACATTTCCTGGTTCGTTTTTTTTTAAAGTATAAGGAAAAGTACAACCATTATGAACAAAGTGCGCCATCTCAGTCCAAACCCACAATTCCTTTTCTATATTAAATGTTGGAAAACAATTAAAAACGTAAGAGGAAAACTTTGGAAAGTAGGAAGAAAAAAATATGCTGACTAACTCAAGACGAATAAAAATGTTTTCAGGGTATGAGCTTAACACATTGTTGTGCGGCAGGTGCAGAAATTATTTGGGCTACAAATGTCAAATTCCCACGTACATGTGTTTCTGGAGCAGCCATAGAAGTTTCGTCAAAGGTTTACACAAACTGTTATGTGGGCAAATGCTGAAACAAACCGTAACACTACAATAATTAAATCAAATTACTAAGAATACTGACCTGACTTAGAACCTTGAATGAATCCTGTAATTTTTATTAATGATAATATAATTTAAAATTGTAAACAATATACTTTGAGGATTTTTTTGGTGTTAGTTTTCTGAATTCAAATTTCAATTGTGATCTGGAAAGGGTATTGTTTTCACCTTGAAATGTTAAAATAACACCAGATAGCATTCTTTTAGCTTAAAAAATGTCTAGGGTCGGGGGGGGGGGACACTCCCTACTGTACCCATCACCCCCACACTGCTCTCGTATTTTGATTCAAAGTTTAACTAGGTATTGTTTCCATCTTGACATGTTAAATAGCATCACATAGCAGTCTTCTTCAATTTGAATAATTTCTAGGGGTACCCCCCCCTCCACACTGCTCCCTTGTATTTTGATTCCAATATTACATAATATTATTACTACCTTGACGTGTTAAAATAGCACCAGAAAGCATTCTTTTAGTCCTTGAATTTCAAAAATCTCCAGGAAACCTCCTTCCCGTGCCCTTCATCACATGGCCCACTCAAACTTCTATTCAACTTTTACTGACTACTTTCCAATTTTACTAGTTACTTTTAGAATATTAAAGCTGTATTCATTATTTACCTCTTATTTTGAAATAAGCTACATTCATCATGTATATCTCCTGTTATGAGGAAATCAATTTCAAAAATAAAAAAGTTACACGACGCGACGTGATACGACGCGGCGAAAAGTCAAATTTAAATTTTAAAAAATTGTTGTACCTACATGGTAAAAAAAGAAATTGCTGTCTAGTTACTCTCGAAAATATTTGTTTTGCTGTCATGGTGGTTGAAAAAATTGTTGTTGGGTGCAAATCCTCACCCCCCCCCCGAAATCTAATGGTCTATCCCTATGTCTTCTCCGCCTTGCAACAATACGAACAAAAGTATTTTTATGTACGCTAGAGTACAAAATATTTTTGACGAATGAACTTACCAAACTACGCATGTTGGGTAGACTTTACTTTTCATACGGGTACGTGAAACAGCATATGGAGGGTAGATGTGTTGAATTTCAGCAAGCACTCGAGCATCATGTCTTTGAATGTATTAGAATTATATTTATTGGACAGTGAAAGCATTAATGATAACCAAATTCTATCGACTTCCCTGTCTGTGAAAATCAAGAAACACTGAGCAACACGTAATTTATGAAACTGTTCGTATAAAAAGATTTACTGACCAGTAGAATGACCCTGACGAAAATGCTACTTTTGTTTTTTTCGCCGGTCGAGTGACGTGAGAATTACGAATAACCAAAGAGGGTTACAGACATCCCTTTGCGGTTGTCCATCATACTACTGCATCCTTAGTTGTCAAGGGCAACTTGATATACGCATAACACGCATCCCTGGGGATCATCATGACGTCATCTTCTGATGTGTGTCACCCACCGTGGTTCAAATCTAGAACAGGAAAAAAATATGTTTGTTTATTTAGCACTTCAGGTCACAATAAACTCACACCTCAGACCACTGCTTTCCGCTATTCTGATCTCAGGGCAGCACAGATATCTACAAACTATTTATCGTCGAACAACGGTACTTAGAATCAAAGGAATGAAAACCATGACTGCCAACTATTTGCGATGTCGTTATTGGTCATGTTTGCTATCATAGGGACCTCTGACCGTTTGATAAAATGAAATACGTTTAATTTTCAAGTCGATTGTTTATATTGTCTATGGACGCGGAGTATGATTGTCACTCGTATAATGTTGGGGTTGTAGTATTGTGACTGTATTTGGGTGACAGAGACGTTGTTACATGTTCGACCAACTATAGTTTTAGCCTCTCTCAAGCAGTGGTGAAACTACCTACTAACAGCAAGTTTCTCAAATTGTTGTAACGACCAAGGCTGGCTAGTCACTACAAATGTATACAGAATATATGACACACATACACTCACCCACTTCACTCAGACGGCAAACAAACAACTCCAACATTTAATGTTGAATTAGCAACTAGAACACAACACAACATTGGAACTTTGTTTATCCATACCAGATTAGATATCCCACAGTGCAGTGTTCTTATCCTGAAGACTGGTGATATGTACACTAATTAAACATCATGGAGTGAATGATTACACTGTGATCAAATAGGTAAACTTGCTGCCACAGTAGGTAGTTATATTACAGCTTGAGACAGGCTAAGAGATACAGTTGGTCGAACATTGTTGTAAAACTATTAACCTTTCATCTAGTGACATACGAAAATGCAACCGAAACCAAAGATAAATTAATATACATAGAACTCATAAATAGGACATGTCTGAACCATAGTTCACAAGTGTTACACGCACACCGATCGATCGCGAGTACCGTGTTTTACCATTATCTCGAAGCCATTTACGGTAGCAACAACTACACAACGTCAACGTTATACGGTAAAGCCGCTATATATCTATAATGGCTGTCAGCACAAATATCAACCCACTTATCATATTATTTCTCGACTTAAATGGACATTTCGATGAAGACGACGAACGTAAAATTCGCCAACGTCTAACAGGTGATCCGATCCCAAAACGGGACATGAATAAGTTACGCGATTTGACGGCAATATTTTTGAAACTCCAAGAGCTCAACAAAATTTCCGAGGGCGATTTGGGTTTTCTGAAGGAAATGTTTCGAGCAGTCGGTAGACAGCCCTTGGTGGATGTAGTTGAAAAGTGGGAGCGGAAACATATTGGTAAAACGGCAACAACTACCGATAATCTGAGTAAATTGAAGAAATTGTTCGATGACTTGAGTGGAAATTTGGATGGTGACGATGAGCAGACACTCCGAGACTTGTTGACTGGTAACCAGATTTCCAAGCGTGAAATGGCGAAACAGAAGGATCCAGCTGACATTTTCGCAAAATTGGAAGAAAGTGGCCACATTGCAGCCGATGACGTTTCATTTCTCAAAACTATATTTGACAAACATATGAAAAGAAAGCCTTTGATGAAAATTATCAAAGCCTACGAGGAAAGAACGATGCAAGAATAAAGACAACTATACAACTATACTATGCTAGATGTATCAGGTACAAATATCCTAATTAATCGTGTAAATTGTCGTGTGTGTGTGTGTGTGTGTGTGTGTGTGTGCGTGAGTGTGTGTGTGTGTGTGTGTGTGTGTGTGTGTGTGTGTGTAAAATGTAGAGACTCACTCTGCTTTTATTAAAGGAGAATACCACTCCCAGAAACCAAGGTATACTTTTATGAACTGTTGCATCTAGAGAGTCATTTCATGATTTCACATCACAATGATTTTGGCGATTGCCAAGATTCACCAAATTGATAAATTCTTTTTAACCTCCTGTTGTTCTCATATTGAACGACCGTTGACTTGTAAGACTTAGCAGACTGACACACACACACACACACACACACACACACACACACACACATATATATATATATATATATATATGTCATGAATAAATCATGAATATTCAATGTACATCTAATAAATATGTATATCTGCTAAGTCCCATGATCCAACGGTGAAATGGCAAGTTTGTGATGTGAAATGATGAAATCGATTTTCAAACTGTTATTTCATAAATGTCACACTTCTTATATAAGTATTATTCTCTGAATGAAGACGGATACATACTGAATACAATGTTTTCTCGACAATTTATCATAGATTAGATAATAAATTATGTTTTCTTTCTACTTTTAGGCCATCAAGTGCATCAATGGAACAATCGGTCTGGTACCCACTTGCCTTTCTACAATTTACAACGAATTAACACTTTTATAATTGGTCGGCTAATTACACTTCTTGATATTTAAATCCTGAGATCAGTGATCACGTGATAACTTTAAAACTTGCATCTAAATAAAACCATCTTACTCTTGATTTTAATTTGTTTATATTGGCAATTCATCGTCCCATGTTTATGTGATAGGCTGTGTGAATGACGTCATCTTTGTGAACTTAACTTAAACTGTGTGTACTATTTTAAAAAATAATTTGAATGATTGATTGATGTAGTGTAGTGTAGTGTAGTGTAGTGCTGTACATGCTAGCACATACTGACACTGTGACGTCTGAATAGAATATTAAAAATATACAATGATCTAGTTTCTATTGTTGAATTGTTTTTCTCCCAACTCAGCCTCTGCATTTCATGCCTATTTCAATAATAATAATAATAATAATAATAATAATAATAATAATAATAATAATAATAATAATAATAAATTCTGTGTAGGGTTTGTGTTTTCGCTTAACAAATACTTGTTTACTACTTATAAAAAGGCTTATTTTATCGCCAGAGAGATGATAAGGGGATTGTTTGTTTTCAGATCTCAATATCACATGTACATTGACCTCACACATCAGACCACTAAATGTTCTGCTCAAGCACGGCACGGAATAGAACGTTTTCAACGATTTGCCGAACTCTGACCTAATTATAATGACACACAAACATTTATCACTGATTTAAATTTGCATGCAATAGTATCACATCTTATCTGAATATATGAATTTTGACTTATGCTGTTTCAATTTTTAGTAGGCAGACATAGACAAAGTAAAGTTGTTTTTATTGAAACTCCACAATAAACATCCATTTTACATCTATTGGCAACTTTAAGACTTGTCACCCTACAGTGTTGATGACTGTAATCTCATGACTATGACGTCACATCTAGATATATCATTGATTCTCCGAAAGTAACATTCCTGGAAATTGATTGTATTATTAGTCTCGTGTTTGTCACATAAACAGAAAAAGTAATTTATTGGTGAATACCAATACTCTGCACCTTGTATTTTAAAATGTCAATGTACCTGCCATATAGGGGGATGTAATGAAATGCTGGTGTGTGTGTGTGTGTGTGTGTGTGTGTGTGTGTGTGTGTGTGTGTGTGTGTGTGTGTGTGTGTGTGTGTGTGTACGGTGTGTGTGTTTGTTTCAATTTTATGAAACTTTTTACACAATTTCTTTGAAAGAATAGTTTGATCTGATTTACTTTTGGACGAGATCACTGCACAATAGTTAGACTAATTAGTCCGTAGAATCATTTTGCCCTGTCTTCGGCAGTTTTCGGAAATTTTTAAGAAGGGTGATGCAAAAGGCACGCTTTGTAGGCCAGCATGCCATGATAATACGTACAGGAATTTGCACCTAATATAAGAGGAGCTGTTGGTCAGTTGCTTGTTGGTATGAGGTGAGATGTATACTTGTCATGTGATCAGTAAGCTTAGACTTACTGATGCAATTCTTGTAAAAGTCCATTTGATTTCCATTGATAATAGCTTTATGCAAATTCACATTTTTAATAATATATATCCAACCAAGGCAGCATGAAATCGTGTATTATCGTGATGATGGATGAAAAGTGGGATTTTCTTAAATTTAACAACAACAAAATTATGGTGATCATCAAGATGTCATCGTTAAAGTTCTCCATATGAGCGCATACTATTAAACAGCGCCATCTATCATGGTCGGTTTAAACGTTTAGCCATCGACTCTATGGGCTATTGTTTAGCATCGGGCTACTATCAAGCCTTTTTCCCACACCTCAGACCACTGTCGTGCTCTGTTATACAAAACCCCACACAGATATCCAATGTTTTAAACGGGTTAATGATTCGACAAGTATTTACCATCATTTACCAACATTGAGTAGACACGATAGACAAGCATATTGTGAACTGATTACAGTCACCTACAATTCCTTTGTTGTCGTCGGTTACTATCACAATGACCTATACCGTCATACAGATTTATAAATAGAAATTCTACGAAAGAAAATAAGTTAAAACGAATTTACCATTTGTCTACGGACATGTATGTCACTGACTGCGATTGCCCCCCTCGATTACAAAGTGTTGTCGATGTAGATATTTTGCCAAGTTTTACTAAACTACTACATCATCAGCAAAAATAACATTTCAACGCATAACTTAAGGGCCGGTCATTTTAACTGGCGGAGGGTGTTTTTGTTTGGGGAGAGGTCATTTTGAATAAAAACACCACTTGAATATTCAAATTATAATATTCAAAATGTTCTACTGAGGGAGGAGGAAACCCCTCCCGTACCCTCTTCTAAAATATTTGCTCCATATGTACTATTTCTCAGAAGAAGAAAAATTAACAATTTAGTATTTGTTATAAAGTATTCAAGTTTGGCTCGTTGTATATAGGCTAGGGTTATCTTTTTATTTCATTTACGTTCACTGAATTCAATATACTAAGGGTTTATATAATGATTAGCAGTCACGACACTTTGTACTGTTATTTTAACTGGCCGACCGTGTTATAGTCAAACTGTGTAGTCCTCATAACACAATTTTCTTTTGAATCAAACTGTAAAAGCATTATGCTATTGGCTACATCTGAAAGTGATAGAATACGAAGCCATAAAAAAAAACATTTAAAATGATGGATAATTAGAATTAATACATGTATTTGATTTCGCACAATTTAGTCATATGTCATGGTGCAGTGTATAATACCACAAACAGGAATATTTGTTGTTTACTAGGGGTTCACTTTAATTGTGATCATCGGACCTGGGGTGGCAAATTGAGAAAACCCAACTCCACCCACAGCCAGTTAAAAACGACCGGCCCATTAGTATCGAAACTACAACCGAAACCAGAACTATTTTTAGCTGTGATTAAGTAAACTCACAAATAGAACATGTGACATGCACGTACCAGCCATACAATACTAGTCTTATTAGTAATACCCAAGTGTAGTGCTTCAGTTGTACAGATATATTCACAATGGCTGTCAATACCACCTTCGATCCATTAATTCTTTTGTTTCTCGACTTAAACGGACACTTCGATGAAGACGATGAACACAAAATTCGTCAACATCTAAGTGGTGGACCAATACCTAAACGAGACATGAAAAAATTACGCGATTTGACGGCAATATTTCTGAAATTACGAGAACTTGGAAAGATTGACAAAAACAATTTAGGGTTTCTGAAGGAAATGTTTCAAGCAGTCGGTAGACAACCTTTGGTGGATGTTGTTGAAAAGTGGGAGCGGGAAAATACAGGTAAAACGACAACAGTTACCGATAATCTGTGTAAAATGAAGAAATTATTCGGTGAATTGAGCGGAATGTTGGATGAAAGTGATGAGCAGACGATCCGAACTTTGCTGACTGGTAACCAAATTTCCAAACATGATATGACGAAACTTATGGACCCAGCTGACATTTTTGCAAAACTGGTAGAAAGTGGTCACATCGCAGCTGACGACGTGGAATTGTTGAAAAAACTGTTCGCGAGAATGAGAAAAGAGCCCTTGGTGAAAATTGTCAAAGCGTACGAGAAGAAATATTGCCAACCAAAGTTGGAGGACTAAAGGTCAGTGATTTCCGTTAGTTGTGTCTGGTAAGGATATCGATACTATATTTCAGTGTGTACATTTCATCATTATAGTCAATTTACGATTATTGATTATTAACATAATTTACTAAAATGCTATAATGTATATGTTATGTACATATCACTACAAGATATGCTTGCATTTACATAGAACAAACGACTAATGTTATGCAGTACACCGTGACACCAAACAAACAAACAAACCAGACGGTCACAGCTATTTGCTTCTTACCATTTCAGGCGTGATGTTTTCAATACATTCTAATTCTTAAACATTCCCATGTTCCAACTCTTGCACCATGTGTTACTTTGATCGCCCACCTTGTTCTATACCTGATAGTACATTCTAAAGTACCATTACTCATTGACAACAATGCTTCCTCATAGATGAGAATAGAAGTTTTTGTTTATCTTTCAGGCCTATATGGAATCCAGAACTGACCCCTAAACACTAGAAGTAGAAACGCAAATGCAAAGTTTCGAACAAGACGGCATCATCCACCGTTATAATTCTTGTGGGCGGCCAACGTAACTAACAGTTTAATTTGTCAAATTTCGCCCTAACAGTTATGATTGCTGGAATGACGTCAGTCTTACCGCAAGACTACGAGCAGACAAGTCCACCATTGACACTTCATAAATTGAACCTGGCATCAGTAATAGCGAAAAAGACCATATTCTGAACTCAGAGCTGATTTAATGCATTTTATGGTCAGTTTTACATTATCTATAATTTGGTAACACAGAGATAAAGGTCATAATGTGTCAAAGGGGTTATATTGGTGAGAAATTGGTAGTTCATTGGGATACTTTGAATTAACAAAACAAATTTACTGTGCTTTTCTACTTGAAAAGATAATGCGAAATAACAAAATCCAAATTAGTTCTTGTACTTGATTAATTAATTAATTACAAAAAGTATAATCATGACATCACTTCTAATTTGCTTATGGACTTGACTCATGTTATTACATCAGTACGAACACATAGTAAAGTTGTTTTATTTAAATTCAAAATATAAAAAAAAAAAAAATTCTCATCAATATGCTACTTTAAAACCTATCTACTTTTATCTTGTTAACTGTAATCACGTGACGACAACGTCCCATCTGGATATCTCGTCGTTGTTTTTCACTCCTCGCAATGTATAATTGTGTTATAAGTCTCGTGTTAGTCACATGCACAGCAAGTCAATTATTGGCAAATACATACTATCATAGCTGTATTTAGTATTGTTTGCGAGAAAGGCAAACTTTCATCCTCATCCCAACCCTCGTTTAGTACAACTAAAAATCCCTTTTACTGAATCGTATAAAATTATTTTCCCAATATTCTATTCTTTATTCCCAATAAACTGTAATTTCTTTGATTTATGCCTGTATGTAGATTTCATCTTCAGATAAACTAAAGGCAATGGTTATCATTTATTTATGGATACAATTGATGGTAAATAGTTTTCGTATGCGACCTGCATAGTACCAATAATTTAAGTACGAAACTATGACCACAAGTTGGCAAATTCTAACAAAATGACGTGAGGCATTTGGTTTTACGACGATGGCTCATTTTACCTGTTATTAGTATTGGCAAGATTACATTCACGTTGACACCCCGAACCCCACATCCTTCAAAGTGCAATGAATCCAGACCTCTGGATGAACTCACACCTCAGACCACTATGTTTATATGAGTTAACGATCTGTGGAACATTTAACTGAGTTAAACATACACAACTTATTCTCTCATAATATGAAATAAACCACAAGACTATAGTCACCAATATGTTTCATACACACAAAATCTTTCCAATCTTTGCATCGATGATAAATTGATCTACGTTGTTACTTTTCACCTCATTTCAATGGGCCTGGTGTGCATGAAAAATAAAACACAAACAAACTAATGTTGTGTGACCCTTGACATCTAGCCTACATAATACTGATATATCAACGAACAACTGAATAGAACAGTTGAACAGGAAACAATGCAGACTATACATATTTGCTATTTTTAGGCATTGCTGAATACGAACGAAACCAGTGTTACCATGACGACAGAATACGTACAATGATAATAATACGTGGTCGATCTGTCTGGATACATTCTGCTACATAATTTGGCATTCGTTAATGATGTAAATGGTTATGGCGAATGAACAAAATATCCTTCATCCACTGAACGTGTTACTTCTCACTTTGAGTGGACATTTCGATACAAACGATGAACGACAAATTCGTCAATATTTGAGTGGCATCCAAATATCAAAACGGGAGATGGAGACACTGAATGATTTAACTGCAATATTCATAGCTCTACAAGAGCGTGGTTTTATTGCAGACGACAACCTGAAATTCTTGAAAGACATATTTCATGCCGTAAAGCGAAAGCCGTTGGTTGAGATCGTTGAAAAGTTTGAGAGAGAATATCTCGAGGAACCCAAAACAACCTGTCCAACGGAGCTCAGTCCACTGAAAAGACTATTCGATGAATTGAATGGAGAGTTATGTAAGGAGGACGAACAGAAAATTCGACACTTGCTGGAAGGTAGACAGATCTCAAAACGTGATATGGAAAGTCTAAAAGACCCAACAGACATGTTCATGAAATTGAAGGAAAGCGGTCACATTGCAGCAAATGAAATGACATTTTTGAAAAGGTTGTTCAAAACTTTGAGCCGACCACAACTCGTAAAGCTTATCGAAGACTACGAGCTCAGTCTAAAACCCACAGGTGGTTCTACTTAACACGGTCTGAGTTACCGTGACGTACGTAATGAATAAGTTGAATTGTCGGGTTAAACTGGACTATGACACCAATAACTATTATGAGGAGACGTTTTTTTTACCACTGGAACATGTACAGTTCAAAACAGATTTTGTTTTGTTGAGATTTTGTAGGTATGTATGCATGCTGTCATTAGACGAAAGTCAATAAAGTGTGGCAGGCAAGCTGCATATTTCTTATAACTTGAATAATACTATTTTACAAAGAAAATTGATAATTTGAAATAATGAAAACAACAGCTGTTGTGAACAGTGGTTTAATGTAACTGTAAGGTATATTAATGATAAGTCAACTTACACAGCTCAGTTTGAGAGTACAGCGAGGGTTCCATTTTAAAGAAGCACTCGCATTATGTTGTAGTTGCCATTTTTGTCATCGGATATCGTGATATTTCATGATCGATGAGAATATTTGCATATTATAACACGTGACGTCAAAATACTACTTCTATGTAGTTGTTGTTGTTGTTGTTGTTTAAGTTCAAGTACCAGTATTCTTTGATCAAGACTTTTCCACTCTCTGTGGACCTTGTTATATTTATTAACATGTGTAAGAAGATGACGAGTACCAAATTCGTCGATACGTGAGTGGCGACCACTGTCAGTCTAACAAGTCTTGGATATATAACTCTGACACTAGGAATTCACACATGAAGCCACTGGTGTGTTCACCGACCTTTGCACTCAAACCCTGGTCGCTAACAAGATGGCTGACAATAAATGAGATGTTTTCTGATAAATTCCTCAAACTAACTAAGTTGCTTTTTGTGTATTATAAATGTCTAGACGTCAATTAACGTACATTTTTTCCAATGGTCAATAGTGATATAACTTAATGTTTCAGTTATATTTATCCAAGGTTAAAGGGATATATTATTTTGCCTAAACGAATTTCAGTTGAGCCCCATATGGGTTGTTTGTATGCGTATTTGTATTTGTGAACTTTGAACGATATAAAACAAATGTTGTATTGATAAGTCATAGCAATACGATATCATACTCACCAGTTTTCTATTGCTACGTCCTCATATTCTCACATCGTTCATAGAACGCATTATATTTCTAGTATTACAACCAAGTATAGAGACTTTTACATTACATACTCTGTCCATGGTGCCGATACTTTGCCGCCACAAACACATTTTTGATTTATGGATGTTTTACCAAATTTGCTGTCATAGGCTGAACCTGGACTTTGAAATCACATAGCATACATACAACTGGTGTCTTTACAGTACTGGCCCAGACAAACCGGTCAATGGAAAATATATCACTTATCTAGTCAAGAAGGATATGGTGTAGTGATTTCGTAATGACATTTTACAATAAGTTGAACATAAATTACATTGTTAGTTATAGACCAACTGTTAGGATTGGTGTTGTGTTGTGTTGTGTTGTGTTGTGTTGTGTTGTTGTGTGGTGTTGTCAAATTTAAGTCACCTTTGAAACAGTAAAGCTGTTACGGGTACACCTTTTACACAAAAAGTAGAGACTAGACCTAGACTATGTAAATAAAACTTTGATGTATTACAGTTAGATAAGACATAACACGTGCTTATTCACACCGACCGCGTAAAAAGTAAAATGTAAGCGCACGTATTCATGAAAAAGGAACTGGTTAATTGAAAACTGCATATTTTTACATAAACTTGAATAATAACATTTTACAAAGGAAATCTGGCAATTTGAATTTATATTTAAAAGCGTAACTGTTGTGAACAGTGGTTTAATGTTTTCAACTATAAGTTACTTGTAGCCTAAATTATACGTCAACTTCGAACAGTACAGACAGCTAGGGTTCTAAGTAAAAGAAGTATTTGCATGAAGTTTTTGTTTTCGCCATTTTGGTCATCTGATTTCATTGTATGATTTGATCAATGAGAATTAATGATTCCATATCATGACACAAATATCACGTCAAAATACTTTGGAGTATTTGTTGTTGTTTGAGTTCAACCGTTCTTTGTTTATAACCTTTCCATTCTGAACGGTCATTGTAATATTTATTAACCACCAATATTTCTAGTTTGCTTCCATATTCATTGTAAGTGAAATCGTTACGATTTCCACAGTTTAGATCTAACGTAATGAATTCTTAATACCATCAAAAACAATAAGGATGATTGATACCAACTTGTGAACGAGGTC
Source organism: Glandiceps talaboti (assembly GCF_964340395.1). Classification (NCBI taxonomy): domain Eukaryota; kingdom Metazoa; phylum Hemichordata; class Enteropneusta; family Spengelidae; genus Glandiceps; species Glandiceps talaboti. The sequence goes on along the minus strand of NC_135561.1, from coordinate 21,321,242 downwards.
AACACGCCATAGTTGAGCAAAGACTAAATAAAATGGTTGACATTTAACGACAGTACAGGTCTACCATACTATACGTGTACAAAGCTGGTACTGATAGTTTGGCTCGTACCGTGCACAACATATTATGTTCGACCAAGGTTCGATTATAGTTCTTCAAGTTTTTATTAATTATTCACGTGACAGTACGACTATGACAATAGTCAGAATTCCCCTATGGTGATATATAACAATTAGAATTCCCCCGAAAGGATGATGACTCAACACGAAACTAGATCTAAATTTACAATCGAAACTATAATAAACAGCTAAGTGCGATATATGCACGCGGTCACTACTCAATCGACAACGAACGTTTGGCCAGCTTAGAGAAATGGACAAAAATCAGCAATACCTTCATGAAATACATTTCACTTTTTGGTGATCATGGAAATCTGATAGAGTCCGTCTACCTCATATGGATATCGATAACAGTATGGCTTCAATAGATCCATTGTGTATTCTGTTCCTCAGATTAAATGGAGAGTTTGGAGAAGATGATGAGTACAAAATTCGTCAATACTTGAGTGGCGACCATATCTCCAAACGAGAAATCGAACAACTGCGTGATGTAACTGCAATATTGCTAAAACTAGTGGAACTAGGAAAGATCTCGAAAGATAACTTAAGTTTTCTCAAAGAGATGTTCACGACAATCAAGAGGACACCTTTAGTAAAAGTGGTTGATGATTATGAGAAAGAAAACAACGGTCAAACGAGTATGTCTACCGAGAAGAAGATTAGTCCACTCAAGAAATTGTTTGACGATTTGAGCGGTAAACTGAGTTCACAAGACGAACAAACAATTAGAAATTTACTGGCGGGTCAACAGATTTCGAGACGTGATATGGAAAAATTGAGAGATCCAGTGGATATATTCATGAAGTTAGAAGAACATGGTTACATTGCCGCCAACGATTTGTTGTTTTTGAAAGAGATTTTCATCAAAATGCGCCGTCCACCTTTAGTACAGAACGTTGAAAAGTACGAAAAGGGACGAGACAACTCTTAAACAGTGGAATGATTGATCCACCATTTACCGAATAAACTGTAGCTGTAATGAAAGGTAAACTTATATCTGCGTAGAAGATAAAGGAGAATCGAATCTGAATGAAAAATATGAGCTATTTCGCAGATAGTGACTGTAATACTACAAATTTTGTTTCTTGTTTTATTTTACGCTTGATGACTGTCCGGACTCAGTGTGATTAAAATCCGATGTAGAGTACACTTCGCGATTTCGTTTTACGGCAACTCTCGTCCATATCATCGGATTTTGTTGCTCCAGCTGAACATTAGGCCGTGCCTTTATTAGTTTATACGAGAACTGAGTTTGACTAGATGGGGTCAACATGACTGCATTCTAACTTTATTGGCAGAAATCTTTGAGTTGAAAATTGATTTGTGTGCATACACTATATAACTTAAATGATAGGTGCCTACTATATTGTGAAGTACTCAATAGCAGACATTCAAAGTTGTCGCTGTCTGATTTATGGGTAAAGTTATATCATATCGGCTATTGCTGTCCTTATCTGATAACTAGCTTGGGGCTTGATGTCGCCTAAACCATAATATTTTCTTGTTTACGCAGAACAGATATGTTCTCATGTCTAATTATAACTTTCCTAGACTAGCTTGCTATCTATAAATCAAGAACACCTTGACACATAGTAATAAAACTGTGACATCAATATTACCTACAATAAACCCTTGAATAACAATTTGCAATTTAGATTTAGTCTAATAAGCGTATTTGAACTTTACTTCAGGTCAATTTACGATGGTGGACAATAAAGTTGACGTCAACTTCTCAGAACTATATTGTTTATTGTATGTATGTATGTATGTATGTATGTATGTATGTATGTATGTATGTATGTATGTATGTATGTATGTATGTATGTATGTACTGAGTAAGCAACCAAATTTGATCTTACTTACGATTTCTACCAGTGGTCAAATGTAATAAACGCCCGATTTTCACTCAATTATACTTCGCATTAGCGCCAAAGGTAAGGTACGAATGCAGGCTACTTCTTTCGTTTTCATGAATGTTAATATGAACCCCATTTTGTGTATCTATTTGCGAACTTCACACGGTGAAACACTATGGATAGGTATTGAGTACTAGAAATACATGCTGTTAATGATTAAATATGTATACGTTTTCTCTACAATGGCATCACCCATATATCAGTATCATACAGTCATTGTGATGTGAGATAAGACCACAACACCCGACACACTCCAGAGTGGTTCTACATTGGCACAGTAAACAGACTCTGCTTTGTGGCGGTTTCAACGACATATTTACCCTCATATGGCAGATTCGTGCACTTTGACATTACTAGGTCGTAGAACTACAGGTCTATTTACGGCATGACCTAAGACAGTGCACACCCAAGCAATAAATATGCCATAGTTTTCGAGAATGTTGAAATTCTATAGGTCGATGAGAAGTTCTACAATGTGTAACTAGGAAAATATCGTCTAATTGTAAATAATACAGGTACTAGACTTTCACATTCTTTTTTTAAGTCTAGGAAATATAGTAGAGTTGTTTTATGAATAAAACAATCCACAATAAATACCATCCATATGATTACTTGAAAGCCAAAGGAAAACTTTCACTTGACACAACTTACACAATTGTATACCATTCATTAATGTTCAATGTGAAAGTTTACTTTGAGACATATGGACAAAAGATATCCATTAAATACATCTTTTGAATAATTTATAGTATCCTAAACATGGGGAGGCTGTTGTGTAAAAAGTTACCCTCCCCTAGTCCGTCGTGCTAAAAAGTAACCCTCCCCTAGTCCGTCGTGCTAAAAAGTAACCTTCCCTCAATTTTCTTTCTCTAAAATATGCCCCTTACGCGTCATAATATTTCAAAAAACATTGATTAATTGCTGTCAGACATGGAAAACTACCAAGAATCAATGGTTTAAAGGAATTAATCCCACCGCTGCCACCATGTTGAAAGTTTTAAAGGCATTGGTACGTTACTTCCTCAACTACTACCACCACTGTATATTTGTGTGAAGGCATTGCATTAATCAGTACCTGTGTTTGGATCTCATTGGCTGAGCTGCAGGCCAGAATGTTAACTCCTAAGCACTGAATGGACACACTCCCAACACGGTAGGGACCGAGGTCAATATTTCTACAACATTATCCCTAATACCTTACCCAACTGTTCTCGTTTTACTCCTTTGAGACTCACATCTCTCCTCACAACTGACAAGTAATTCACTATATGCCATATCATTGTCAGCAGCGGTCTGAGATCATTATGCCTAATCATCAGCCATAATTCAAGGGAATATGGGGTTGTTCAATATCATGTTTACAGGGGGGATATAGTAAATGTTTGGAGCAACGCATAGCCATAGCTAATAACAAAGCAAAATACAGTGACAACAATCAAAATAATATTAATTTTTTAGGGTCACTATGTATGCACCTACAGGCTATATTTCATGGAATTTGCATACAGTTCATGCATAGAGCCATAATTTAAAGCAAATTTGGGCTGTTATATATATATATAGTTACAACAACGCTAAACATAACAGGCCCATTCAAGGTAACATAATGTCCAACGGATTTATAACCGGTGGCAGTGATGGGTTGCCAAAAGTTATAGAATACAGTTAGTCAAATTAAAATGTGACCCCCCCCCCGATTCCATATCCGAATGTATGACCCTCCCATGAGAACCAATTTGCAAAAGGTGACCCCCCTCCCAGTTCCAACTCCCACTCCCCCTGTAGTAATTACTGAAGGTTTATTATTTCAAAGCAATTGTGGATGCCAAAGAATGACGTCGGTATAACCAAGTTATCGAAATATATATTCAAACAGTAGCTCCTTCGAACAGTTCGATATGTTTACACATATTTATTAACTACTAAAACATGAGGAATCGGCAAACAAGTCGATTGTAAATTGCACATAAATATTTTAATACGTGTCATGTATGCAATTATGTATTCATCACAACAGTGACGGTGAAAGTCACTGCTCTGACATTTAATCATGTTGTAACCATTAGCTAATTAATATTTAATCGACACGTATTTGTTTGAGTGATTGTTTGAACAATTTCTTAATTAAATTGCGACACTTTCAGCGGAATTAATATCATATATAAAGCGGAGCATATGTTACTGTTTCTCAGTGAAGTTAGCATAACTGAACCATCAACAATGGACCTGACAACGTTGAAGTTTCATATCGGAGTCAGTTTTACTTTTGCAATGTGCTTTGCTGTTTTCATGGTTAGATGTGCATCTACAGCAACCCCCGATTCTGGTAAGTTTAATATATATTGAATTCGTATAAAAATAAAACCTTGATGAAGTGATTACTTGCGTGAAAATGTTTCTGTTTAGCTTACAACAGCAGTGAATGAATACAAAAACGGCGCTTTTAATCTTCGACTATTATACCTTTGCATCAAAACTGTCTCTTTCAAATAGTTTGAATTGGATTAAATGAAACCGTAAAAATCTGTAGAATAAAGAACTCACACGAAGCAAAGGCATGTTATTTTCAAATAGAATAGTCTTCCTTCTAATATGAAAAATAACAGAGAGAAGAATATTATCTGATAAAATGACATCACATAAATTCATCTCCAAGGTTGAGACCATAGGAAAGATAGAAATTTTTTGGAAGCTGATCGGTTCAATTCGCAGGAAGGGCATCAATACTTATTATGACTTCTACATCCCTAATGCTGTGTTTGACAGGGTTAAAATGTTATGCTACTCTACTCGGTACCAGCGTTATCTCTTCGATCTTGTTCTCATTTCGTGGATAGTCAGGCCTACATATTCAAGTTGCATTCCATATATCATACACTGGATGAGATAGATGACATTTCTCATGAAACAGATTATTCTTCTTCTGATTGAAAACTGTTGATTGTTTGGGTTACTTATAAACGGATAGCTTTGTGAACAAACTCACATGTCGTGTCGTACAATGTACAATGTTATAAACATTAAATCCTCTATCCTTACCTGTTGGTACATTGTTACAATACGTTGAGCTTCACGCAAACGTGTCTTAACTAGTTCAATCGCTGGGGGTTTCTTGACATCTTTGCTTCAAAAGAATTTACCATAGTCCGTTGACTTGGATGTTGAAATGCTCATTGTGGTAGGGCATTAACGTTCTTATTATTAAACGTTCCCTAAGACTTTGATATAGAACAAGACAAACAAAGTTCATAAATCCTCTCTGTACGATCTAATCCCTCATCTTCATGCAATTGTTTCTCCCTACCACTGACCAACGGTGTAAAATATCAAGGAATGTCTTCCAATTAATCTTGTAGGGAAAATGTGATTTCTCACGTCAAGTTTGGCTTAAGGTCGACAAGCAAATGACCGTGCTTATGCTGACCATAGTATTTCACAATTAACATTTGTGTCTGCTTTTGTTTAGATCGACACATTCATTCATTCATTCATTCATTCATTCATTCATTTATTCATTCATTCAGGAGATACAGCTGAACACGAATGCACATATGAATGCACACATACGACCCATTTTAGTAACCCCAATGATGGATTACTATAAATTTGGACATCACTCTCACAGAGAGAGAGACAGAGATAGCGAGAGACAGACTTACAGACAGACACACACACACACACACACACACACACAGAGACAGACAGACAGACAGACACACACACACACACACACACACACACACACAGGAATTGTAAGATTTCCAACAATGGCGCATTTATCTAATGCCGATCGACAAACCATCACACTGCATGTTCGTGACCAATAACAGAAATGAATACGTTTGATAGAGAGAGGCAGACAGAAACAGGAAGATCTTACGCTAAATCGTTAGATTTCAATAAATGGTGGCATTTACGTATAATACTCGACAAAGCGCGAACTGATTGCATAACTTTGATAGATGTCAATATCAGTACAGACGAATATGTTGCTAGGACCCAGTCCTAGAAGCATCTTGAAGTGACTTCTTTTCAGCGTGTATGAGTAGTCACAAAGTGCTCTTTAGCAAAGAGTAAACACACATATTATGGCATACACACGTCATGTAGGTGGAGGTTCATATAGATACATGTCGATATGTATATATTGAGAGAAGCCTAGTGCAGTTACGAGGGTTAACTAAACAAAGTGTCTTTGTTAGCTGGACTCACGCTTTCAGCTGTTGTATTTTTCGTTCCATAGTTTTCTTTGTACGATGTCATTTACATTTTCTGGCTTTAGCTGTTAAACTTTAGTGATGACTTTCCTTATGTAAATCATCAACTTGAAGTTAGTGTATATTAGCATGCATATCGAAAATATCGGAAAATTTAATTAACATGGTCTCACTTTCTCAATAATAATCTAATGAAACAGTTTATTAGTGCATAACGGTTTTGATAATTAATTTTCCCTCACACAAAGTGAAATCATCTCTTCAACATATACAGTAAACCGCCGTCCATATTAACTACTTGAATACATTTTATGCGCCATTTTATCAAGCTTGCAATCACCTTTTTGAAAATGACTGTTTAGTTTCAAATAGTTTAGCATCATATAACTGCCTATTGGATAGCGAGATTTGATTACGTATACTTGATGTGAGGTTAAATATCAACAATTTTTGAAAATAATAAAGGTCATTGGCAAAGAAACTCTGCAAAATTACAACCATTTCACTTATGTCGAGTCTAGCAGTTTTCATTTATTTTATCGATTTCTAACTTAAGGAAAAATTACCATATTTGATACTTTTCATTTTGATAAGGGGATCATAGTGTTGACCTAGGTCCCTATAATCTCAGTGGTGTGCCCATCTAATAATTGGGAGTTCTGGTCTTCAGCTCTACCAATTACATCCAAACAGGTGTACTACTGATTGATGCAGTATCTTTACATAAATTCACTGGAGTGGTAATAGTGGGAAGCACCGAATGTCTTTACAATGATCAATGTGATGGCAGTAGTGGAATAACGTCCTTACAATTAATTCTGGAACCTGTGTCTATTTTCATGTCTGACAGCAATTAAACCCATGATTTTTAAATCTGGGGGAGGGTCATGTTTTAGAGAACGGACATATGAGGAGGGTCACATTTTAGAAAACGGAATCGGGCAAGAGGCAAATTTCACACTTTAGAATTAAATGTTGTGTGGTTAACGTGTAGCCCCACGTGTTTTATCTGTCTGTCTGTCTGTCTGTCTGTCTGTCTGTCTATCTATCTATCTACCGCTATCCATCCATCCATCCATCCATCCATCTATCCATCTGGCCATACCTTTTTCACCCCCCCCCCTCCGCCCTCACGCTCGCAACAAATGTCAACACCCCATCCCCAACCCAGAAATGAACCCAAGAATGTTCTTGGCCCTCCCCGAGAGATTTTATAATGTTAAATGTACCCCCTTCTGTCAGCGTCCACACATAAAAAACAGATTTGTTACATATAAGTGCAGGCTTTGCAAGGAGAAATGCTGATGTACATCAGCATCTCCTGACGAGTGATTTACAAACGAAACAGGCTTGTAGAGACGAAAAACCCGACTTGATTTTCTTCTACCCTCAACACACACACACACACACACACATACACACACACAAACATATATATATATATATATATATATATATATATATATATATATATATATATATATATATATATATATATATATATATATATATATATATATATATATATATATATATATATTGGCTACATTTTAACCTATCTAGAGATATTTCGGCAGTCATTCGCTTGGTTAACGACTGACTCATAATTAAATATATAATATAGTGGTAAACGAAGTGAATAATTTTGCAAAATTACTCGGAAAACGACCACAACAGTGAGGTTTAATTTGGTTCAAATCATGAGCAAATGTTTCGTGCCCTCCCCCTCAAATTTCAATGTTCAAAGGCTCACCCCATTTGCACCCCAAATTAGTTTCGTGCCCCCATTTTTTCCTAAGCCCCCAACTCGTAAATTCTGTTCGTTCCTACCTACATATACACCTGTCTATATTCGCTGTATCTATTTTAATTTTCTCAACTTCAATTTATCTACTTAATCAAAATGCGATGTCAAACAACATTCGTATATTATTGTAGTTCTATGATTTCCACAAATCTTTGGTAATTGAAACACCAAGTAACCATACGTTATATCTAATATATTTCCAGGTACTACATCACAGGGTTATAATGCACTGAAGTTAGAAAGTAAGACAACTGATGTGGCTGTGAACACTAGTATACCTGACCTTACAGAGATGACGATGTGTACATGGGTGAAAGGTGGTGATGGTAGTGGGTTTGCGCCTATATTTGTCTCATATGCTGTACCAAATCAGACTAATGAAATTACATTTTATGATTTGAATTCTTTTGCGTTACATATCAAGGGTGGTGTCAAATCTACAACTTTAAACTTTGCTGATGGTAGCTGGCATAGCGTGTGTGTTACATGGGAATCTGCCAATGGAGGTTGGGCAGTTTATGACAATAATACATATAAAGCGGGCGATAAGGGTTTTCAGTCTGGTCAGACCATAACAGGTGGTGGGACGTTGGTTCTAGGACAAGAGCAGGATTCGATAAGAGGAGGATACGACCCAAATCAGGCTCTTATAGGAACTATAGCTTATCTACGAATTTGGTCTAGAGCTCTAAATGCTGATGAGATTGCTGCCATTGACTGCTCTAGTCATGGTGACGTCTACACATGGAATGTCAATGACCTTGATATTAAAGGAGACGCTCGACTTGTGTATAGTGAGATATGTGGTATTGATTGTAAGTAAATCGGATTTCGTTATCAAAACTCATGAAATTGTAATCCATCTATTCATAAAAGACTTTAGTGGTGACATTCTTTTATTTTGTTTTAATTGTCAAAGTACAGTAAATGGATATTTTTATCTAGCCACTTATACCCCTTTTGCTATATGCTATTGACATACACAATTTGTGAGAATAAGATTATTTGAAATGTTATTCCATCGTAGTAAAGGCCAAATACCGCAGTTAACAACATATGAATAGTTTCAGTGAAAATATGAAAGGATATAGGAGTGGTCTTTTTTATTTGTATCTTTCTCATGATCCAACTGACCCAACATTTCTTTGATTCGACAACGTCAAATTGATTTCATTCTTAAGAAATTGAACTTCTGTATGTTTGATTGAGAAAGTCATCTCTTGATGTACAACCACATATTTTATCGTTATGTTATGTGGTAAACAGCGTTTTTAGTTACTGTATTGTTTGCTGGGGTCAGAATCCCGAAATAAGAGATAGAGAATAACATGATCAGAAAGAGTGACTAGAAGACAAACGTACGAGCATACTGACAGATAAGACAAACCCACTTAGACATGAAATAGAAATAGAACAGACAAACTGACAGAAGTGGTAGGCTGAAGTTGTCGGCTGCTCGTACCAACCGTTATATTAACACTTTTATACCCAAAGCTATCATCACACTTTTACAGTAAAAAAATTATATTTATAAAACAATATTAGTCTTTTAACATTGTTTTATTTTTTGTTTTCACACGTTTTTTCCTTTGTTTTACAAAATGTTTTTACTTCGACGACCTTTATGTATTTTACTGTGTGTATTACTATATTTGTTTGTTTGTTTGTTTGTTTGTTTGTTTGTTTTGGTTTTAGATTTTTGTTTATTGTATTTTGAGTCTGTTTTTATATGTTTGTGGCAGGCATTTAAATTTCCCTTAAAGTGGCCATATGGATGAGGATTGGGTATTTGTGTTGGATTTTTAATTTACAAAACAGTTTTATCATGGCTTCGTACATGTAAAATCAATGTGAAACAACATAGACTAAGTCTGTGTTTGTAGTTCAATTTAGTGCAAAAAGCTCAAAAGTGTGTAAAAAGTTTGTTATTGTACGTACAATAACAAAGATTTTACATATTTATCAATCTCCTGCAATTTATTGAGTTACAACCAAGTATTTGGGATATGTTGTTTCATATTGATATTTCAAGTAGGACGCCATGATAACATTGTCTTACAAATTAAAAATCCAAAATAAATACCCAATCCTCATCCATATGACCACTTTAAAGGGACCCAGTAAAGTATTATCTTATCGTATCTAGATCCTATGATGACGTCATCACCAACATCAACTACACCAGTTCCTACAATGACGTCATTGCCACCATTAATTACACAAGGTAGGTACATCCTACTTACCGCCCCCAATAGTATTATTTTTGCACGTGTGATTTTTGTTTATTTCTTTTCATTATATTTGATAAAAGCTTCTTTATATAATTTTGCCACATTTGCTTTAAGTTTGCCTAATTTACTTTAATTTTCATTGATGTTTGTTTCATGGACTTTGATTAGTTCTCGGGGAACTAATTCCATGGCCCTCATCAGAATTCTGTTTTATGTTACTCTCAAAGAATGTTATTTTGTTTTCATTTTCGATTGGAATAAAATTCAATTCAATTCAGAGGTCCTACAATGATGTAATCACCACCTTAATCCACACCTAGTCATACAATGACGTAATCACCACCATAATCCACACCTAGTCCTACAATGACGTAATCACCACCTTAATCCACACCTAGTCATACAATGACGTAATCACCACCATAATCCACACCTAGTACTACAATGACGTCATTACCACCATTTACTAAACCTGGTCATACAATGACGTAATAACCACCATAATCCACACCTAGTCCTACAATGATGTAATCACCACTATAATCCACACCTAGTCCTACAATGACGTAATCACCACCATTTACTATACCAGGTCCTACAATGACGTCATTACCACCATCATCCAAACCTAGTCCTACAATGACGTCATTACCACCATTTACTATACCAGGTCCAATAATGACGTTATCACCACCATAATCCACACCTACATGTAGTCCTACAATGAAGTCATAACCACCATTTACTAAACAAGGTCCTACAATGACGTAATCACCACCATAATCCACACCTAGTCCTTCAATGAAAACATCATCATCAGTAACTAAAGCATGTCCTATAATGACGTCATTATCACCATTAACTATACCAGGTCCTACAATGACGTCATTGAGCACAAGGATTCGTAATTACAGCCATGTTTATTTGGTGTTTATTTTTAGAATTTCATGTGATAACATGGCATGAAACTATGTTCCTACATTTTGGATTAGTGCATTTTACTAGTTAAACTTACATCTAGGCCTCTGTATATTTGATATTAATGTATATATCGATGATGTGTCAATTTTAGAATCGATAATGGAAACTCAGCAAAATATAATCAAAGAAGTACTTTCACAACTTGCGGCTTCAGAACCAAGAAATACTTCTACAGCTGTCTCAAATGAACAGGTATGAACTCAGTAATTATATGTAACAACAGTGGGTATTAATCTTATATGGTTTCCATAGTGACATCATCCATACCAACTATTTCACCAAACGTCACAAGCGAAATAGAATTTGATATCACCAACAACTGTATTATTTTGACACCCTCTCATACCACGCTATAACAGGATATATATGTTATAAAGGCGTAACCCGTGCTTTGTAGATCAATACTTCATATCAAGTGATCATGAAGCTGTAATTATAGGCTATCGATATTGGTGTGAGCAATCAATCAATCAATCAATCAATCAATCAATCAATCAATCAATCAATCAATCAATCAATCAATCAATCAAAAACATGCAGTTGCAAAATAGTCTTTTTCTTGCCACTCCAACTTTTATGTATACAGAACAACCTACTACTAGTAACTTTTCCTCTCATTTAAGTGTGATTGTTCTCATTTACCTGTCAAGATCTCCGATGGCTTTTGGTGGGGGTAGGGGTGGTATATTAATACAGTATCGCGGTTGGCTTATCATTTGGGGAGAGCTTTTTGACAACTGGCTAATATTTACAAGAATTACCATTGGTTTGTCAAAAGTAAATTTCTTTTTGTTAATGTTATATAAGTACATTATAAACAAATACAAAATGTTATGACATACAGATTGCAGTATTCGTTATGTCATCACTGAGGTTTCCCCCATAGACTCGATCGTGTAGAAAATCCTGTGGATAAATTTCTATTGCTGTATAACCTTTTTTTTTACAAGATTCCAATAGAAAAAAGTATGTTTACAAGGTCCTGATTTATCACAGTGCAAAATTATGATGGCAGCAATGAATACAGAACGTCGTGTATTACGCAAACAAATAAGCATGACTTGACTTTTTCTTCACTTTTGAACGAATGAAATGAAATAAATGAATTATATTATCCAGAGGACATAATCATGAATAATTCTGTCATTTTGTAATTTCAGCTCAAAGACAAAATGAATGACTTGTACAATGTCACAGAGACTCTCCAAGGTCAAGGATTTAATGTATCTTTGGAAGAGAGCAAAGAGATAGCTCAAGGTAAGATCAAAAGAGAACCATTTATTTGATAGAAACCTCCTGTTTTTAGTTTGTAATATGTCAATATCCCTAATAACAATAAAACATGTGATAAACTAAATGCATCGTCACATCTCGGGTAGTCAGGTACCTTATTATCAAATTAAAATCCCATGATAGAAAATCTGTACTATTGTAGAACCTGTACCTGTAGCATATTTTTAAAATATGGGTGTTTTTTTTATAGAGAAATTCGATAAGAACAAAGAAATGAATACATTAGTACAACTACTTTGCACATGAAATCTTAGTAATGGTCCAGATTATTGATTTTCCACAAAGAGTAAAAGCCTTTACTCCTTCCTAATAATTTAAAACTAACCATACCAATAACTATTTCTTGTAATACCGTTTTCAGTCTTAATATGCATATGTTGTGTATTTAATTTCATAATGCAAGGTTTGTTAAGAGTTTGAACATTATATACTATCACTAATGAGCAGCTGCTTTGGGATGATTAATAATTTCTCATCAAGATATTTTTTAAGAATTGCTAAAATAATTTCCCTAAAAAAACTGGTAAAGAGACAGTGTTGCCTTACATCAGTGTAAATGATCCACTCACAAGAACAGAACATAAAAATTGTTGACAAATTTTTTTAAAAGTTAATAATAGTATAGCCTTGCAAGTGGCTAATCAAGTAACCTTTCACAGCTGTAGTGTCGATTGTTGATAACGTGATGGAGAGTACTTCAACCATAATGAAGTCATCACCGGATAATGAAACTCTAAGTCCTGAGAACACCAGAGATTTAACCGAGAAAACCATGAACATCCTGGAGAAGGCAGCCGATTTTGTTCTGAACAACATGCCACCTGATACTCGCCATGTAGTCATCAACACTTCAAGTGTCTTGCTGAATATGGAGTTTGGGACTGTAGAAGGTATGGGAAACAAGAAAGTTGACCTTGGTCATGATAGCGGCTTTGAAGTTCCATCTGCAGATACCTTATTCCCAATGCTGGATAAGAACAGCCATGCATATGCAAAGGTAACGAAACTCAAATAATTATGGAAATGTCTTGGTACTCCTGAACTGTGTATACCTCAAGCTAGTCAGGTGGAACACGTTTCAAGAAGACACTGTCAGATTTATTTCCTGATCACTTTATGCCACTATACTACAAAATACATCTACGTCATTGGTACTATGGTGCTTCAATAAGAGTGAAAACGTACAAAATCAACATTTTTCTAGATTTTTCATAAATTATGCCTGCCCAGGTATAATACTATTATTCGCCAATGTTAATCTTCATTAAGCCGGACAATATTTATGACGTCGAACTAATAGAGTTTCGCTTATTGGGCTGCTTATATTGTCCTTGGCGGCTACTATCTTTTGCCAGTAGTACTGGGAAAGGGTTATTCTTTCAAGAAAAGCAACACAACAACATAGATAGAACAAACAATCGCGTGATGATGGTCCACTTCTGGATCCGAGAGTTGCTTAGGAAAAGCCGTACATAGCCATTTGTCGAATATTTTGTCATTCTGAGATCTGATCCCCTCTTCCTTAGTAAAACAAACGACAATATATGAAGGTAATAAATGGTACATAAATGGAAATCTAGCCATATCTTACTATAATATATTTAAAGAGATTGACAACGATGGTTGTGTCTGAAATCAAAGTAACAAATCGTATTCCTTCCTACTTTATGTATCAATAATAAATAATATTTCTATCAACAAAAACACAACTAAGCAACTTATTTGTTTTACATTACAGTCTTACAGAATCACTGGCAATCCTTTCAGTGGAAGAGGACGGGAGTTTATCTATGACATACTCGGTTTGACGTACACTTTTACCAATGGGACCAAGATCAATGGTAAGTGTCTACTTAGACTACGTTTTCAAACTATAAATGAAATACTTGTAGGTTTGTAAGAGTCACTTAAATAATTTGCATTTCACCAAAAAGCTGGCAAGGGTCTTGTTTGTATGATCGTACACCATCAGAGAGATTAATAAGAGCTATTTTCGTACATCTGATCAGTTACTGTAAGAGTACGAAACTGAAGGTGTATGTGTACGTACGTACGTGCGTGTTTGTGTGTGTGTGTGGGGGGGGGTCGCCATTTAAGAAGATACGATAGTAGTCTTGGCCAGTCTTTTGTTCAGATATTTAATACCGAATGGAAAAGGGTATGGGGTCGAGAGTGGGACCCCCGGAATGGGCTCTCCATATTTCGATAGATACAATAGTAATCTTGACCAGACCTGCTGATTTTCATAAGTAACTATTTTCTAGCCTGTCATCCATATTAATGTGGACTAAATGAACTAAAGCGCCATAATCACATGAACTTTGACCATATGAGACAATTATATATAAAGTTCATGATAATTGGTGTCAACGTCCTTGCTTTTACAGTAACAGACACGAAGGAAGATATTGGAGTTTGGTTAGGAAGACAATCACCGAGAGGTTACCCAGCTGAAAAGGTAATAGCGACCACCTCTGACGAGTGGAAGAATTATACCTGGGGTGGACAGGTAAATGTAATAAATATTTTGCTAACAGTACTAATACACTATAGTGGTAGTAATACAGTCTAATTCTCCATGACATGTAAACCGTTAATAAGATGACATTTTTGTACCGTATGTAAGCCAAGCTGAACACGTTCGAAGGAAGATCATGTCGTTCTAAATGAAGACATTAAGCAACTGCATCATATATCGGTTCTGCAAAACTTAAAATATCAAACACCAACGTTAACAGTACGAAGTTTATCGTCAAAATAACTATTTTCATTGGGAACAAATGTAAGGCTGGTTTCATCTAATAGCTGGATTTCTCTATGCTTAAAGGACCAATACATTTTCACTAATTCTACATCACACAATGTATCTAAAATAACATTTTGCAATTTGGAAATGGGATATACCTTCTGTACACCACAGACAACTAACACACACATAGACCGAGTAGAGACATTCTAGGGAGACAAACATAGTTAGGTGTTTCACACCTTTGGGCAAGTTAAGGGTTAAAGAGATGACATTACTAACTGTGTTTGTTTCTCCAAATGTCTCACCCTGATGTACAGTAGGACCTAAGACTCAATTTTAGAAAGGTCATTCAATGCAGGATTGATGACAATGACTGGTCTAGGTAGGTAGCCGTAAAGAAATGCAGCTATAGGAGATAATACCATCCTCTACTCCGTTCCCTTTTAACGTCTATTCTTATATTATACCATGTTTTAGGTCTCACAACCATTTGCTGCTCTACAACTTACTCTTGTTGGCACAGCACACATTCTGGCAAACACAACTGTTAAGGTGTACTACCAGAACAGCCGTAGAAACACCAGTGAGTGGATATACACAGCTGCCGTCAAGATAAATGGTACATCATTCAATGCATTCGTCCCAGAACATGAAATCTGGTATAATGGAAATTATACATTTAACTTTGACTTGTCAGCAGGTGAGTAACCTCAGAAGGGAAAGAATTGTTGTTCGTTCGTTCGTTCGTTTGTTTGTTTGTTTGTTTGTTTGTTTGTTTGTTTGTTTGTTTGTTTGTTTGTTTGTTTGTTTGTATGTATGTATGTATGTATGTATGTATGTATGTATGTATGTATGTATGTATGTATGTTTGTTTGTTTGTTTGTTTGTTTATTATGTACATGATATAATGGATAAAGACTCATCTGGTTGATACTTTTACTGACTACTGTTATTTACGTGTTAAACGAAACTATGATGTACTAATGTCTAATGATGTACTAATGTCTAATAATTGAATAGAATAATTAACAGTTACAATGCATGAAACAGCTAGTATAATAATTTAAAAATATATATTATAGTATGCTAGTATAACAATAACATTAATGCACCATGGAACACCAGTTATATCGGTAATGAAGAGAAGAGTATTGAACGATTACTATCTAAAAACAACCTGACGTCACTAAGCCAGTTATGCATCTTATAAATCTATTTACAATTGACAAGCAATATTTTATATATTGCAGATATTCAAACCAACTTTACTGTGGGTATGGCTCAGCACAGATGTGACTATTGGAGTGATAATGAAGGAAGATGGAGACAAGATGTATGCCGGGTAAGATAACATAAATACACAAATAATTCCCTTAAAAAATACAGAACATCAATAACGGGATGAAATTGAACCATGATTTATTTAAAATATATATATTTCAGTTTTCCTCTATTGAACTGAAAGAATGGATACGTGCATTCATGTTCATTTTTACCAATTTAAAATTCACATTATAGAAATACCCATTTTCATATTTAATTAACTGGAATTGAAAAATGTTTGATCAAATTGTAAATTTGTATGAAATATAATTTAAAGTGTATGTATATATGTTCAGTATTTTATTGTGTGATTGTTAAACATTAAAACGTTTTGTTTTACCTGACAGGTATCTCCAAGATCTAACAACAATGCCACTCTGTGTCTGTGTAATCGTCTGACTTAATTGACATAATGATATTGGTTCTTAGATTGTGTTTGACAATATTTATTGTATAGGACTTATAATATTATTATGTTAATATTTTATTATTGTATGACTCAGATTTGGCAAAAGAATCACAATAAATATACAGCCAGTCAGTTCAAGAATCTAATATATGATATCTTTGAATGATGTAATTTGAATAATATAATGTGATTTGTGTAAATAAGGAGAGACAACCTAGAGTATGAAGTGCATAATTAAAACCTGACATGACTTGTGTTACTGAGTATATACTGTTTATCATCAAACTGTTTATTGAATGTTTATTATCATAATTATGTGTATGATAGATACATGATATTATAACGTTGGATAACAGTATGGTAACAGGTTGACAACACAATATCATTATGAGTGTGTTATTTTGATTAATTGTAGACTAGAATTTTAATGTGTGAATTGGAATGAATACCTTCAAAGAATATCACGTTGTTAAATTAGTACATAGATATGTTTCTCAACATATTTTACACCAGTTTGATCATTTTATTGTCAGTTCAAGATTCTAATATGTATGAAATTTGAATAATTGAATGTAATCTGTATAAGGGAGTTAAGGTAGAGTATTGGATGCAAAGTGTTAAAACCTGACAAGTCTGGTGTTACTTAGTAAATTATCATCAAACTGTTTAAATGTTTATTATCATAATTAATTGCATAATAGATACATAACATTATCAAGTTGGATAACGGTATAATAACAGACTAACAACATAATGTTATTATGAGTGTGTTGTTTTCTTTAATTATAGACTAGAATTTTAATGTGTGAACTTGATATTTTAATGATTGTGTGTTATTTATTATTACATAGAAGTGTTTCACAACATATTTTACATTCATATATCATTGTTATTGTTATTATATCAATATTTTTGACAAGTTTATGTTACATACATACATGTAATAAGATCATCAAAACTAATTTCTATTTTTATTTCTCAGTAATAGCTTTAGGCATGATATAAACGAAATTAGTTACACCAAAATGCTACAAAGTGTCTGTTATGCAAACAAATGGCTTACTTTTGATAGCCCATCCTGAGGGTCAGGGGTCACTCTCTTATGTGAAAATACTTTGTACTACAAATATGGTCACAATTCAATAAAGAGTTAAATGAGTACCAAAAGTGTTGCTACTGTATATTTATTTTCTTTGGTATTACCTGTAAACATGATGTAAAAGAAATGAGCAACAAATAAATATTATAAGTGTCTGTGATATGCAATAACACTTGGTTAGAATAGGGTCACAGGCAAAGAAAGCTTGCACACGTGATAGTATTAGGGTAGACTTGAATACCCGATATGAATTATGATGTATATAGTAAATATTGATATTTGACCACAAATATGGCCACCATTCAATTATTCATATGTCTCGAAACAAGGTGACATGCATATGTCCCATATAGCATATCAGATATTACATGTCAGAGAAATAACGTATTACAGACAAAGGGACGGACGAACATATGCTTATATGTAATAGCCCTCCTTCGGGACTTAATAGCCTTTTTTGTTAACACAACTACTCTAGAACATGTCTGTACATTCTTATACCACGTGATTGGTTAATTTTTCTGGTAAATAAAGTCAGTTTGAAGTAAACCATCAAGGATTCATATCATATTACTAACAGCATTTAAGAATATGTGGCAGGCATTTTGGTTAGGTAAACCCACAACGAATCTTTGTAGGGAGCCTTCAGTAATTACAAGGGAGGGAGGACTGGAGAATTGGGGGGGGGGGTCACTTTGTACAAATCGGCTCGAGGGAGCGGGTAATATTTAAATGGGATAAGAGGAGAGTAAAATTTTACTTTGACTCATTATCAATTTTGCATAATTTTGCAAATTAGGGGGAACTTGGCATCCCGCCATTGTCACATCAGTTGGGGGCTAGGGTTAGGGTTATGTTTAGGGTTGCTGTTAGTGTTAGAGTTAGACCATGTCAATCAAATCGCTGCTGACAACCATGTAGTGAATAAATGTTCAGGTGTGGTGTGGTGTGAGGAGAAATTGAGTCAGTGGGCCTCACGGGAGTAAAACTGGAACAATATCAGGAGTGTGCCATCTAGTGTTTGGGAGTTGATGTCCATGCCTTCAATTCATCCAATGAGATCAAAACACATATAGTGCTAATTTCACACCAATTCACTACAGTGGTAGTAGTTGGAAAATAACCATTACCTTTACAATATTCAGCGTAGTGGAAGGGATGGGATAAAGACCCTTACACCACTGATTCTGGGACAAGTACCTTTTCCATGTCTGACAGCATTTAAACCATTTAATAGGTCTAGGGAGAGGGTCATGTTTTAGAGAAAGGAAATTGGGGCAGGGGTACATTTTAGTCGGGGGAGGGTCATATTTTATACAACAGCCTGGGCCTGATTTCCACGGCCCTCTTCCTCGTAATTACTGAAAGCTCCCTTACCTCCTTTCGGCCGAGGATAAATTCTCTGTATAATATGGCCGAATATTATATTTGCTCATAGTAACATGTGAACATTTACATTGCTGAAACGATACAATTTGGTTTGTATAAAAAAGAGTTGGATGGGTCTGATGATAACTTCTTCTGCTTGACTTACCTGTAATAGAACCCCATTCTAAGTAGTTCATGATTACCCAAATGAAATCTCCATTGAATTTGGTAATATCTGCCTATCTACTAGAATGTGTGCATTGTCCTATAACATAGACATAGGAATATATATATTTACCATGACTTATGGCAAGTGTGAATGCCAAACGAATGACTTCAGTAATACCGTAAATCCACATTATCGAACCATATATTCAAACAGTAATTCAATACGTTTACACTTATTTATTAGGTACTAAAACATGAAGAATGGACAAAATAAGTCGATGTAAATTGCTTGTAAATATTTTAATACATTCGTCATATATCCAATTATGTATTCATCACAACAGCGACGGTGAAAGTCACTGCTCTGACATTAATCATATTGTCTCCATTAGCTAATTGATAGTTAATCGACACGTATTTGCTTGAGTGATTGTTTGAAAAATTCATTATTAATTTCGATACCTTGAATAAAAGTAATATCGTATATAGAGCGAATCATATGTTACTGTTTCTCAGTGAAGAGTGCTACTAACTGAACCATCAACAATGGACCTGACAATATTGAAGTTTCACACCAGTGTCAGTTTTACTCTTGCAATGAGCCTGGCTGTATTCATTATCACATGTACATCTACAGCAACCCCCGATCCTGGTAAGTTTAAATCACTTCAGATAAACCCTGACGTAAAAATGTTTCTGTTTAACTTATACCAGTGGTGAATGAGTACAACAACGGTTTTTAATCTTCGACTACTGTCACGTCAAGACGATCTCTTTCAATAATTAGTTTGAATCGGATTCATTGAAAAAGTAAAATTCTGCAGAAAAAAAGAAATCACGCAAAGTAAATACATGGTCAAGTAAAATATATTTACTACTAATTAGTAAAATAGCAAATCGAAGAAGAATATAACGTGTTAAAATGGCATTACATGGTTAGTACATCTCAAAGATTAAGATCATGGGAACGATGGTTGAAAGTTAAAAATAAATCCAGCAGCTTTCTTTCCCGCTTCCATCTCGATCTACAATTCGCGGGGTTCGGTAGACATCAACACTGTATAACCAATTACATATGCTTGACAGAGTTGAAATGTTGCGCTACTGTACTAGGTACCAGCCTTATCTCTTCGGTATAGTTGTCATTTTGGGGAAGTCTGGTCCACATATTACATTCCAAATCTCTAACATTGAATGCGATAGATGACATTTGTCATGGAACATACCTTTATTTAACTTCTGATGGAAAAGTAATTGGTTGCTTTATACTCACAAAATGGGTAATGTTTGAGCAATTTTTTTTTTTAACTTACATGTTCTACAATGTACAATATTATATCTTTTGCAACTCTTTGAACTTGTGTTGTTTTCTACCTATCATATATCTTCCAAGATATTCTGCATATTTTCTCTTTCGTCTCTGATTATAATAGGGAACTTGCAATCCAGACTCAGCATGCTCAGACACAAAGGAGTATGGGATTATCTGTGGTTATCATAATACCTAATCTGGAGCTACTAGTAAAATTAACCTCCCACAAAGATCAGGGTAACTATAAATTGATCATTCGTGGTTGCAAACAATGCATCAACATTACCGCTTTCATTTGATGCTTTACGTGGTAACGTCTGAAAGCAATCTTGAGACATACATACATACATACATACATACATACATACATACATACATACATACATACATACAGACAGACAGACAGACAGACAGACAGACAGACAGACAGACAGAGTGAGCGACAGGCAGAAAGAAAGAAAGAAAGAAAGAAAGAAAGAAAGAAAGAAAGAAAGAAAGAAAGAAAGAAAGAAAGAAAGAAAGAAAGAAAGAAAGAAAGAAAGAAAGAAAGAAAGAAAGAAAGAAAGAAAGAAAGAAAGAAAGAAAACGAAACTCATCTTTATCATGTTTTATAGATCTTAGGCTTTATATGTAGGTGTCTTACGATAGCAGTAATAGTGAAAGTACTAGTGAGAGAATCGTGTTGATCATCAAATTCTATTGCCGATACTGACCTCGATACAGTTACAAGTCGACGTCTATCTTTGAATAAAAATTGTCTCAATTCAGTCACATTTGAACTTGGTGGATATGTTTTCTATGAAGACTTGTTTAACGGTTCTTTGCATAGACAATGAAAACAGCAGCTAAGTCAATGACATATTAAATTTACTAAAACATAGATTTTGTTATTAATACCAAATATTTTTTTTTACAGAGTTTTGCTAAATTGCACAATTATTTGTGCCATGTCACAGACTGAAAATTCCACAGAAGTAATTTCCAATTTGTTTTCTTTACAACAGTTATCGTTTAGTATACGACAAAGTGCAACGAGTATCTTTACGACAAGACAACATAGTTAAATACTACTGCTGAAACCATGCTTTTATTTTAATCAGATTGGAATAATACGTATTACACGTGATAGAACCACACTTTGTTGCCGGTGGCAACTGCGTTCTTATGACCTGCTCATTTAACGATAAAACGTTGGTGGCGCTCTTTACTGTACGCCAGTACGCCGTAACTACATGTAATCTGATCATGAAAGACGGAAACTTTGCCCGTTTCATTATATGCACTGAAATAATATATAAGGTCTTCATAGCTGAGTGAATCATTGATAACCGTAAACTTTAACTCGTCTTACTTTGTATGAATGATTCTCTATATCATTAGCTTTGACTTTCAAAAAGAAATGACAAAATGTTGATTTAACTTTGACATCATCACATAAATATGTTTTTTCTATAAATTATAATAGCACTGCCTTTTGGCTATTATTTTGGTTTTTGGATTAATATTTTTGCCTTCGTTTTTGTCAGTTGGTCAAATCTGGGCAAATTTGACCAACTGTGATTGGTATTACTTCTAGACTCAATTAATTCCCACAATTGGGACTCTTCTGCCTGGAATATGTTTGTATTATTATTATTTTTAATGTAATCATCCTGCTATGCTTAATAACACAATTAATGGCCAGTAAATTTTCGTAGCTCCGGATCCTCTCCCCTCCCAAGTGCTTTCAAAAATGTTGATGTCCGACTAATGGAAGGCAACAAATATTGCAGGCACCCCTCTGTCCCCTACTGTATACCAGTACACTGGAGACATAAAATAGAAGTAGGACCGTTTCCCCCGTCTCGTTTCCCCCCAATTATTTGCCCCCGCGGCCATTTTGCCCCCCCCCCCCCTCAGTTGAATCATAGACCCTACACAATCGAAAGCATTTTTTGGATTGTGGTCTCATAATAACGGTCACGAATATGGTGATATCCCGGCATGCACCCGACAGATGACGTACACAACGTAAACACCCACCCAACACAGTGTCATCATCACACACGTATTCGCTGCTGAGTTTTTCGCTTCGTGAAATTGTAAGTTCTGTATTAACACGTGTAAAGTCACATAGATATTGTTGTAAAAATAATCATATTCTGGTTTATATATACTCTGTACTGCTTTAGTATTTGTCTGTGAAGAACTCGACGAAATAATCGGGTGTGCAATGACGTCATTATATGGACTAACAATACTGGCGGGGAAATCCCATCGGGGAATCCCCTCCTATTAAGATAGTTCTCAGTATAGCATAGTATTCGTTTTAAAAACACACTTAAAGAAAGCAATTCCTGGTAAAGACTTTCGGTGACATACAGGTCACACTGTACGTACGTAGCCCTGGCAATAGATAGGAACTACAGCGCCTGTCATTCTTTGCACGTATCTGGTTTACACTGTCCGTGATCGTGACACGAGTGTACTGTACAAGTCAAGTCCTACATCATTCAAAGATGTCCTTGTCAAGAATCAATCCTGTTTCAAAGCTGTATAGGGATTTAAATTTGGAGCTTGGTAAGGATGACGTCAAAGAATTAAGACATATTTTGACCGGAAACCAAATTTCAAAACGAGAGATGGAGAGTTTGGACGATGCAGCGTCAATGTTTAGGCGTCTTGAAGAAAAAGGTGCAATTGCCAGAAATAATCTACGATTTCTGAAGGACATTCTAATAGCTATAGACCGAAAACCACTTGTTGTACAAGTAGAAGAATGTGAACTTGAAGTCCAACGCATGCGCATTGAAGATGGCCTGTCGGAACCTCAGAAGACTCGAGAAGTTATGCATACAACAACAATAACCCCAACACTACGCCATCTACGACCACCAGTAGATGGAAATCAGCAACACGGTAAGTTTCTGCTATATATACAGTTAGTATACTTATATTGGGTCACTCATATTATCGGTGTTAAATGTCAGTGTTAATAATAATACTATGTGGTTTTAAAACAAACAAAGATGTGATGTTAAAGAGTACCTTTAACGGAAGATATCAAGATATAGAGAAAATAATTTTGATTTACGTACAGTACAACGAGTAACACTGAAGTATTACGTACAGTACAACGAGTAACACTGAAGTATTACGTACAGTACAACGAGTAACACTGAAGTATTACGTACAGTACAATGAGTAACACTGAAGTATTACGTACAGTACAACGAGTAACACTGAAGTATTACGTACAGTACAACGAGTAACACTGAGGTATTACGTACAGTACAACGAGTAACACTGAAGTATTACGTACGGTACAACGAGTAACACTGAAGTATTACGTACAGTACAACGAGTAACACTGAAGTATTACGTACAGTACAATGAGTAACACTGAAGTATTACGTACAGTACAATGAGTAACACTGAAGTATTACGTACAGTACAACGAGTAACACTGAAGTATTACGTACAGTACAACGAGTAACACTGAGGTATTACGTACAGTACAACGAGTAACACTGAAGTATTACGTACGGTACAACGAGTAACACTGAAGTATTACGTACAGTACAACGAGTAACACTGAAGTATTACGTACAGTACAATGAGTAACACTGAAGTATTACGTACAGTACAATGAGTAACACTGGAGTATTACGTACAGTACAACGAGTAACACTGAAGTATTACGTACAGTACAACGAGTAACACTGAAGTATTACGTACAGTACAACTGAGTAACACTGAAGTATTACGTACAGTACAATGAGTAACACTGAAGTATTACGTACAGTACAACGAGTAACACTGAAGTATTACGTACAGTACAATGAGTAACACTGAAGTATTACGTACAGTAACATCGAGTAACACTGAGGTTTTACGTACAGTACAACGAGTAACACTGAGGTATTACGTCAGTACAACGAGTAACACTGAAGTATTACGTACAGTACAACGAGTAACACTGAAGTATTACGTACAGTACTAACACTGAGTATTACGTACAGTACAACGAGTAACATGAAGTATTACGTACAGTACAAGAGTAACACTGAAGTAATACGTACAGTACAAAGTAACACTGAGGTATTACGTACAGTACAACGAGTAACACTGAAGTATTACGTACAGTACAACGAGTAACACTGAAGTATTACGTACAGTACAACGAGTAACACTGAGGTATTACGTACAGTACAACGAGTAACACTGAAGTATTACGTACAGTACAACGAGTAACACTGAGGTATTACGTACAGTACAACGAGTAACACTGAAGTATTACGTACAGTACAACGAGTAACACTGAAGTATTACGTACAGTACAATGAGTAACACTGAAGTATTACGTACAGTACAATGAGTAACACTGAAGTATTACGTACAGTACAATGAGTAACACTGAAGTATTACGTACAGTACAATGAGTAACACTGAAGTATTACGTACAGTACAATGAGTAACACTGAAGTATTACGTACGGTACAACGAGTAACACTGAAGTATTACGTACAGTACAATGAGTAACACTGAAGTATTACGTACAGTACAACGAGTAACACTGAGGTATTACGTACAGTACAACGAGTAACACTGAAGTATTACGTACAGTACAACGAGTAACACTGAAGTATTACGTACGGTACAACGAGTAACACTGAAGTATTACGTACGGTACAACGAGTAACACTGAAGTATTACGTACAGTACAACGAGTAACACTGAAGTATTACGTACAGTACAACGAGTAACACTGAAGTATTACGTACAGTACAACAAGTAACACTGAAGTATTACGTACAGTACAATGAGTAACACTGAAGTATTACGTACAGTACAACGAGTAACACTGAAGTATTACGTACAGTACAACGAGTAACACTGAAGTATTACGTACAGTACAACGAGTAACACTGAAGTATTACGTACAGTACAACGAGTAACACTGAAGTAAAGCACTTTCTCTATGTGCTATCTACTCGTTTATAGCATTCATATCACGTGTAAAAGTATACTATTTCAGTAAGTTTATTTACAAGCCTAGCATGTGGCCTTTTTAATGTGACCAATTAGCAATTTAAGGAAACATATTACTTTTACCCTTGCTATGGATGCTATAAATAATTGTGGTACATATAGAAAACGCTTTACATTGGTGTAATGGGTTGTATCTAGACTAGGCGATGACAGATAAGAAGTTTCAGAATCATTTAATGCGGATGCTAGAACTATGACTTACAAGCTTTAAGAATGAGCGCAACCGTTAATAACCCGATGGACTTAATCAGAGTTGTAGTCTCTTTAAGCAGTATTTGTGAAAATGAAAAAAAAAAGTTTCAACATCAACTTGAATTTATTATATGTTGTGTGTTCTTTCCAAACAGATACTGCTACTTGCCTGACATCTCACACCATTTCAAGTCTTCCAACGCCGGATACCGTACCTTCTCACTCCACATCTCATACTGTTTCTAGACTGCCCATAAATACTCTGCAAGGTCTACTGACAGCGTTAAAACCAACTGGTGGACAGGTAAGAATGGTAGAATAAGCATAGAAAGGTCAAAGGTGAACAGTGTGACATTGATTTGTGATAAATTACTAGTAAAGAGTAAAAGGAATGTTCACTAAATTAAATGAGCTTCCTTTCAAATCATGCATTAAATACACAGTCCTATTCACCTTCGCTACTTTGAACTTTGACCTCAATTCCTACTTCTGTCTCTTATTTTAGGTTGATTTCAAAGGAAGATGTATTGTGTATGAAGTCGAGGAAACATTCTCTGGGAGTGGAACCTATACCTGTACTGCGTGGGATGTTGAATGTGGAACAAGTTGGAGAGAGAGAAACGTCAGCGACTGCACAGAGGGCCTACAGAGGGCCATGACGTCACTAGTCCAGCAACTACAAGTGCAGGGCATTCTTTCCCCTTGATGACAAGTAAAAAAATATAGGCAATATCTTTATAGACATTTATTTAGTTCTGTGAATGATATAGCTTGTCAATGTGACCTCTGTTCTCTGAATATTCGCTACACTTTTAACACTTTAGCCTATATACAAAGAATTCCTAACAGTAACCATATAAAATTGGAAAGGTCAGAACTGAATTTGGGACATTTTTTCTGTGTTATCTTTGTTTTGAAGTCTATTAAAGATAGTTAGGACATATCTAATATGTTATGTACAATTCTACAGGTCAGCTGAGTTCTCTATCCTCGTGATCCATATCCAACATCAGTAGGAAAGTAATATTGACAATGCGTCCATTTCATATGACTTTGCAAATAAAATATACATTGCAACTATTAGAGGAGTGCACAATAACGTAAATATACATACGTACGATAGATAACATGGTGAATAGTTCATAATTATATTTCACTGGTCAATGATATCATGTCAAGTGACAATGATGAAAATGTTAGTCACAGCAAATGACAAAACATGTTAATTGTGTGAATTCAAGATCTAAGCTTGACATAAAGAACATTAACAGTGTGTGTATATAAACAGTCATGCATGTATCAATGATATTATATAAGGCCACAGACATCAAAATCTCACGATATCCTACACTATGCTAGATGTTGCATAGTTGATTTTTAAAAGACAGAAAACATTCTGTAGTGTTAGTATCTTTTTGCTCCTCATAAATTATTCAAATGATCATGATCGAATGCATTTTTGTAAACTTGCATATTTCGCACGCGGTGGAAAATGTTCGGTTGACCTTGGTTTGTTGTGTCGCTCACGGACGAGGTTATAGCGCCCCCAGCGGCAAGACCTTTTACTACTATATTATATAAAATGACTCATGGGTTTTCCCAACAACCGTGGCATGTTGTATAACAAAACTATTGATTGCCCAGTAACGATTGTGCTGTCTTGGTATGATATAGCAGTGTTTACATTTGTAAGGACTCTAATTGGTTGATCGACTGTCGTAGGTAAGTGTTACTTTTTGCTGTTTGCCCGTTCTCTTGTCCTAACAACAATTATAGGGAAGTAAAAATAAACATAGTCTTCCGCATCAAATCAGACAGTGTTATCAAAACAAACATGACGTATAAGGCCTGAATGTACAATCTTAATATTCATCATACATACTCAGATTTTGCATGGAACCTCAGACCACTATAGAAAATATATAGTGGTCTGAGATGGAACGAAGCTCGCAGAGCGCCACCAAACATTATTGAAAAGGAATAACCAATTTGAAAGTTCTCTGTAATTTACCATGGCAACCAGTTAATACTTTCAATGTGTATTTTATATGTGTATTTTATAGAAAATATGTGTATATGTGTATTAATATAATTTTCAAACCATTATATTCAGACAAAGTGTACATGTACATGACAATGAAAACATACACTTTGTCAGACATGTACCCTTTACCGGCACTTACTTTATTTTGGTCATTATTCTAGGAAACCATGACAGAGATTCTTCGACGAGTGGTTCCTGGAATACACCCACTAGGAAGACTTTACAAACGACTCGATGACGATCTTAGTTCGAGAGATGTCAAAAGATTTATAATGATCCTCCGAGGAAAACATCTGCCATCACGTGACCTCGAGAAAGTGTCGTTTGCTGCAGACATATTTCATTTGCTCGAAGACAGAGGATTCATAAGTGTCTCTGATCTCAGTTTCTTGAAGGTATTATTAAAAGAGATTGATCGCAAACCACTTGTTGAGTGTGTGAAACAGTGTGAAAAGGAACTAGAGAACTACACTCCTTTGGGTATGTATATTTTTTTCTAAGATTACTAGACTAAGTGCTTGGTTAGATTTAAATTTGATATACGGTCTAGTTCCTGTACGTGATATACGGTCTAGTTCCTATACGTGATATATAGTCTAGTCCCTATATGTGATATACGGTCTAGTCCCTATACATGATATACGGTCTAGTCCCTATATGTGATATATGGTCTAGTCCCTATACATAATATACGATCTAGTTCCTATACGTGATATACGGTCTAGTTCCATACATGATATATGGTCTAGTCCCTATACGTGATATATGGTCTAGTCCCTATACGTGATATATGGTCTAGTCCCTATACGTGATATATGGTCTAGTCCCTATACGTGATATACGGTCTAGTCTCTATACGTGATGTACGGTCTAGTTCCTATACGTGATATATGGTCTAGTCCCTATATGTAATATATGGTCTAGTCCCTGTACGTGATATACGGTCTAGTCCCTGTATGTGATATACGGTCTAGTCCCTATACGTGATATACGGTCTAGTCCCTATACATAATATATGGTCTAGTCCCTATACGTGATATACGGTCTAGTCCCTATACGTGATATACGGTCTAGTCCCTGTACGTGATATACGGTCTAGTCCCTATACGTGATATACGGTCTAGTCCCAATACATAATATATGGTCTAGTGCCTATACGTGATATATGGTCTAGTTCCTATACGTGATATATGGTCTAGACCCTATATGTGATATACGGTCTAGTCCCTATACGTGATATACGGTCTAGTCCCTGTACGTGATATACGGTCTAGTCCCTATACGTGATATACGGTCTAGTTCCTATACATAATATATGGTCTAGTCCCTATACGTGATATACGGTCTAGTCCCTATACATAATATATGGTCTAGTCCCTATACGTGATATACGGTCTAGTCCCTATACGTGATATACGGTCTAGTCCCTGTACGTGATATACGGTCTAGTCCCTATACGTGATATACGGTCTAGTCCCAATACATAATATATGGTCTAGTGCCTATACGTGATATATGGTCTAGTTCCTATACGTGATATATGGTCTAGACCCTATATGTGATATACGGTCTAGTCCCTATACGTGATATACGGTCTAGTCCCTGTACGTGATATACGGTCTAGTCCCTATACGTGATATACGGTCTAGTTCCTATACATAATATATGGTCTAGTCCCTATACGTGATATACGGTCTAGTCCCTATACGTGATATACGGTCTAGTCCCTATACGTGATATATGGTCTAGTCCCTATACGTGATATACGGTCTAGTCCCTATACGTGATATACGGTCTAGTCCCTATACGTGATATATGGTCTAGTCCCTATACGTGATATATGGTCTAGTCCCTATACGTGATATACGGTCTAGTCCCTATACGTGATATATGGTCTAGTCCCTATACGTGATATACAGTCTAGTCCCTATACATAATATATGGTCTAGTCCCTATACGTGATATATGATCTAGTCCCTATACGTGATATACGGTCTAGTCCCTATACGTGATATATGGTCTAGTCCCTATACGTGATATACAGTCTAGTCCCTATACATAATATATGGTCTAGTCCCTATATGTGATATATGATCTAGTCCCTATACGTGATATATGGTCTAGTCCCTATACGTGATATACGGTCTAGTCCCTATATGTGATATATGGTCTAGTCCCTATATGTGATATATGATCTAGTCCCTATACGTGATATACGGTCTAGTCCCTATACGTGATATACGGTCTAGTCCCTATACGTGATATACAGTCTAGTCCCTATACGTGATATACGGTCTAGTCCCTATACGTGATATATGGTCTAGTCCCTATACGTGATATATAGTCTAGTCCCTATATGTGATATATGGTCTAGTCCCTATACGTGATATATAGTCTAGTCCCTATATGTGATATATAGTCTAGTCCCTATACGTGATATATAGTCTAGTCCCTATATGTGATATACGGTCTAGTCCCTATACGTGATATATGGTCTAGTCCCTATACATGATATATGGTCTAGTCCCTGTACGTGATATATGGTCTAGTTCCTATACGTGATATATGGTCTAGTCCCTATACGTGATATATAGTCTAGTCCCTATACGTGATATATGGTCTAGTCCCTATATGTGATATATAGTCTAGTCCCTACATGTGATATATGGTCTAGTCCCTATACGTGATATATAGTCTAGTCCCTATACATGATGTACGGTCTAGTCCCTATACGTGATATATGGTCTAGTCCCTATACGTGATATACGATCTAGTCCCTATACGTGATATATGGTCTAGTCCCTATACGTGATATATGGTCTAGTCCCTATATGTGATATATGGTCTAGTCCCTGTACGTGATATATGGTCTAGTCCCTATACGTGATATATGGTCTAGTCCCTGTATGTGATATATAGTCTAGTCCCTATACGTGATATATGGTCTAGTCCCTATACGTGATATACGGTCTAGTCCCTATACGTGATATACGGCCTAGTTCCTATATGTGATATATGGTCTAGTCCCTGTATGTGATATACGGTCTAGTCCCTATACGTGATATACGGTCTAGTTCCTATACATAATATATGGTCTAGTCCCTATATGTGATATATGATCTAGTCCCTATACGTGATATACGGTCTAGTCCCTATACGTGATATATGGTCTAGTCCCTATACGTGATATACGGTCTAGTCCCTATACATAATATATGGTCTAGTCCCTATACGTGATATACGGTCTAGTCCCTGTACGTGATATATGGTCTAGTCCCTATACGTGATATATAGTCTATTCCCTATACGTGATATACGGTCTAGTCCCTATACGTGATATATGGTCTAGTCCCTATACGTGATATATGGTCTAGTCCCTATACGTGATATACAGTCTAGTCCCTATACGTGATATATGGTCTAGTCCCTATACGTGATATATGGTCTAGTCCCTATACGTGATATATGGTCTAGTCCCTATACGTGATATACAGTCTAGTCCCGATACATAATATATGGTCTAGTCCCTATATGTGATATATGATCTAGTCCCTATACGTGATATACGGTCTAGTCCCTATACGTGATATATGGTCTAGTCCCTATACGTGATATACAGTCTAGTCCCTATACATAATATATGGTCTAGTCCCTATATGTGATATATGATCTAGTCCCTATACGTGATATATGGTCTAGTCCCTATACGTGATATACGGTCTAGTCCCTATATGTGATATATGGTCTAGTCCCTATATGTGATATATGATCTAGTCCCTATACGTGATATACGGTCTAGTCCCTATACGTGATATACGGTCTAGTCCCTATACGTGATATACAGTCTAGTCCCTATACGTGATATACGGTCTAGTCCCTATACGTGATATATGGTCTAGTCCCTATACGTGATATATAGTCTAGTCCCTATATGTGATATATGGTCTAGTCCCTATACGTGATATATGGTCTAGTCCCTATACGTGATATATAGTCTAGTCCCTATATGTGATATATAGTCTAGTCCCTATACGTGATATATAGTCTAGTCCCTATATGTGATATACGGTCTAGTCCCTATACGTGATATATGGTCTAGTCCCTATACATGATATATGGTCTAGTCCCTGTACGTGATATATAGTCTAGTCCCTATACGTGATATATAGTCTAGTTCCTATACGTGATATATGGTCTAGTCCCTATACGTGATATATAGTCTAGTCCCTATACGTGATATATGGTCTAGTCCCTATATGTGATATATAGTCTAGTCCCTACATGTGATATATGGTCTAGTCCCTATACGTGATATATAGTCTAGTCCCTATACATGATGTACGGTCTAGTCCCTATACGTGATATACGGTCTAGTCCCTATACGTGATATACGATCTAGTCCCTATACGTGATATATGGTCTAGTCCCTATACGTGATATATGGTCTAGTCCCTATATGTGATATATGGTCTAGTCCCTGTACGTGATATATGGTCTAGTCCCTATACGTGATATATGGTCTAGTCCCTGTATGTGATATATAGTCTAGTCCCTATACGTGATATATGGTCTAGTCCCTATACGTGATATATGGTCTAGTCCCTGTACGTGATATACGGTCTAGTCCCTATATGTGATATATGGTCTAGTTCCTATACGTGATATATGGTCTAGTCCCTATACGTGATATACGGTCTAGTCCCTATACGTGATATACGGTCTAGTCCCTATACGTGATATACGGCCTAGTTCCTATATGTGATATATGGTCTAGTCCCTGTATGTGATATACGGTCTAGTCCCTATACGTGATATACAGTCTAGTTCCTATACATAATATATGGTCTAGTCCCTATATGTGATATATGATCTAGTCCCTATACGTGATATACGGTCTAGTCCCTATACGTGATATATGGTCTAGTCCCTATACGTGATATACGGTCTAGTCCCTATACATAATATATGGTCTAGTCCCTATACGTGATATACGGTCTAGTCCCTGTACGTGATATATGGTCTAATCCCTATACGTGATATATAGTCTAGTCCCTATACGTGATATACGGTCTAGTCCCTATACGTGATATATGGTCTAGTCCCTATACGTGATATATGGTCTAGTCCCTATACGTGATATACAGTCTAGTCCCTATACGTGATATATGGTCTAGTCCCTATACGTGATATACGGTCTAGTCCCTATAGGTGATATATGGTCTAGTCCCTATACGTGATATACAGTCTAGTCCCTATACATAATATATGGTCTAGTCCCTATATGTGATATATGATCTAGTCCCTATACGTGATATACGGTCTAGTCCCTATACGTGATATATGGTCTAGTCCCTATACGTGATATACAGTCTAGTCCCTATACATAATATATGGTCTAGTCCCTATATGTGATATATGATCTAGTCCCTATACGTGATATATGGTCTAGTCCCTATACGTGATATACGGTCTAGTCCCTATATGTGATATATGGTCTAGTCCCTATATGTGATATATGATCTAGTCCCTATACGTGATATACGGTCTAGTCCCTATACGTGATATACGGTCTAGTCCCTATACGTGATATACAGTCTAGTCCCTATACGTGATATACGGTCTAGTCCCTATACGTGATATATGGTCTAGTCCCTATACGTGATATATAGTCTAGTCCCTATATGTGATATATGGTCTAGTCCCTATATGTGATATATAGTCTAGTCCCTATATGTGATATATAGTCTAGTCCCTATACGTGATATATAGTCTAGTCCCTATATGTGATATACGGTCTAGTCCCTATACGTGATATATGGTCTAGTCCCTATACATGATATATGGTCTAGTCCCTGTACGTGATATATGGTCTAGTCCCTATACGTGATATATAGTCTAGTTCCTATACGTGATATATGGTCTAGTCCCTATACGTGATATACAGTCTAGTCCCTATATGTGATATATGGTCTAGTCCCTATACGTGATATATGGTCTAGTCCCTATACCTGATATATGGTCTAGTCCCTATACGCGATATACGGTCTAGTCCCTATATGTGATATATGCTCTAGTCCCTATACGTGATATATGGTCTAGTTCCTATACGTGATGTTCGGTCTAGTTCCTATACGTGATATATGGTCTAGTCCCTATACGTGATATATGCTCTAGTCCCTATACGTGATATATGGTCTAGTCCCTATATGTGATATATGGTCTAGTCCCTATACGTGATATACGGTCTAGTCCCTATACGTGATATATGGTCTAGTCCCTGTATGTGATATATGGTCTAGTCCCTATACGTGATATACGGTCTAGTCCCTATACGTGATATACAGTCTAGTCCCTATACGTGATATACGGTCTAGTCCCTATACGTGATATACGATCTAGTTCCTATATGTGATATATGGTCTAGTTCCTATACGTGATATACGATCTATTTCCTTTACGTGATATACGGTCTAGTCCCTATACATGTTACAATCATCTATGCCGTATAGTCACATGGATTCATCTAGCACAGCCGAATTCTGTTTTTACCACCAACTGGGATATTTTATATTGGATAGTTGATATAAACGTGATGACAGTTATCGCATCCTCACCTCACTTACATTCAAACTGGAGGTTGAGTTTGTAGTAAACACTAAAGCTGTATGAGTTACCAACGCCTGTCAGTGTATTCATAAGATTTGGGTTACATTTCCTTATACGTGGACAATTTTACATATATTATGTAGTGAAAGATAACAGTTGTGTTTAAAGAAATTTTGAGAATAAAAATATATATACTATCTGATCATGAGAGATCGAATCCTGCTGCAAATTTTTCATTAGATATGATGTTCTTTTAATATAGGTGTGTATTCTATTACTGGTTTGGATTATTGACCTTTTCTTTTCTTAGGTCTGATCAACTCGTCTGTCTTTACCTTCTACCTGAAGGGGGCGCTATTCATTAGTGTCTGCAGCGTCGTCATCGTATGTCTCC
>NC_135561.1:21248485-21283485 GCF_964340395.1 Glandiceps talaboti | reverse complement strand
ATGCAGACGTTATGGTTCTCATGCAGTTCAGCTGTCATCATGATTGTTGTTTTTCCCGTGTTCAATATTTCAAATTCTCAAAATTTTAAAATGTTTTATTTGGTCTCCCAGACACTGGAACTGAGTGATATACAATTTACCAGTAAAGGGCTACTGTGATACAACAAACTATATGAGTTTTAGTCAACAGTCTAATGCAATTAGTGTTTTAGAATTTTTGTTTTTGTCAAGATTATTTCTGTGGTTGGATCAATCACCGAGACAAAAGTTGTAAAATGGAAAATCTTTAAAATTTGTAACTTCTGATTGTTCAAAGGCCAGGCATTTCCTTTCGGTGTAGTTAGTCTTCGTCAATAGCCTAGATCTTCTTGTGACCTTTGTGATATAAAGAGAAAAAAACCCAATGATATAGCAGTGATATAGCAATATTTATATAGTCAATTATTTGATGACAGAAATTACATATTGTATTTCGTGACAATAAGATGAAGCTCATTTCTCATTGGGGGAAACGCCACTCGAGGAAAAGGCATCGTAAAGTTTGGGTTCTGGAGAATCAATTCATGATTCCACATCACTTTAATTTCAGTAAATTATGCTCATAAGGAGTAACTGTAAAAATGACAATTACTATTCATATACACGAAGTTCTTATTCGTAATTTACTCTTATTTTTTTCGTAAACATTATTGTTCCCACTTCACTCCCCGCTGGGACCACCAGGGTTTCAGAGATAGTACTTAATGCAGAGGTAGATGTTATTATTACCTGATAAAGCTCTGATTTCTTTCAGTTTTCTTTCCACGTCACCATACTGGTCCAATTGTTTTATAACACGGACCAGACTATCCCATTTTAGTTTACCATTGCGTTTATTATACCACTCTTTCAGCATACTTTCAGCGTCTCCTCTTAGACCAGCTTCTCGTATCAGTTTGACGTACTTTAATTCTGGCATAACAATGCCATCTGTTGGTATCCAGATTGGCTGCACTGTCTTGGCAATTTCTTCAAGTAAGTCGTGTTCAATGTACTGAGGTTCACAAGCGACCAGGAAACCTACATTTTCAAAAGATAAAACAAAGTCATGTGACAAATTGTAACCAGTTTGTGTATATTTAACATATTATGTGAAAAAAGTATTTGTAGACAAACTGATCTTTGCACCCTTATTGTGCGCAACGCTATAAGTTTTTAAGTTTTGAATAAGTTTTCTTTCTTTCTTGCCTTCCTTTTCTTTCCTTCTTTCTTTTTCTTGTTGCTTGTTTGTTGTTTACTACATGGTAACTTATTGTTCGGAACAAAATGTACCTTCCTAGACAGTAGTCGCCCACACGTACAAACTTTAATTTGGTGTTTGGTGTTTGGAAAATGATCCTCAAATGTACAGTAGACACACACACACACACATACACACACACACAGATGCACACACAGTCACTCATTCTCTCTCTCTCCCTATCTCATTCTTCATCTCTCCAACTGTCACACACACACACACACACACACACACACACACACACACACACACATGTACCACACCAATGAAATGTTCGAAAGAAAGCCTACATATATCAAACACTTGCCTTTGACTTTGTTTTCCAATTTGTCAATATCGATAGCCTTTCGTTTTAGTTTAGGAAGTGTCTTTTCTGTTTTCACGATGTCATCTCGTATCTTCAACACTTTAATCAGCAATTCTTCCGACAGCGACCTAGGTAGTACGGCCTTCA
Organism: Glandiceps talaboti; assembly: GCF_964340395.1. NCBI lineage: Eukaryota > Metazoa > Hemichordata > Enteropneusta > Spengelidae > Glandiceps > Glandiceps talaboti. Next base: position 21,281,752 of record NC_135561.1, on the reverse strand, counting down.
AAGATCTCTCTAGTTGTCTAAGTTTTATTAATAATGAATTCTTTGTTTGGTTTGTTTCAGCTTGATCTGGAAAAAGAACAAAAGGCAATATGTGAGTGTTAGTTTTACAAGATGTAGATTGACAAGTAGATATTTCAAAGCTACAATTTATAAAAACCCTTTGGAGGGAGTTTTCTAAGTTCGAATACACACTCTTAACTCTAATGAGCTGTCACGGTGAATTGGTGTTTAAAACAAGGTCGGATAGTCATGAGTCATGGGTCATTCCTAAAGCCTCAGACCGGTGACAGGTATAGTGTTGTGAGCTATTTCCATTGTATGTGGGCTGTGCCTCGCCTATCAGCTGGTGCTAAAAATGATTGTAAGATTTAGATCTGTTTGCTCAAATCCCAGTGACGTCCGCCACCATCAGTACTGGAACACAAGTTAACATTATTCTGTACATAGGCGGAAACTCTTTAATGTCGTCAACATTTATTTTCCCGCCAAAAATAAAATAATTTAAACCAAATCGTTCAATAAAATTTGAACGTCATTTTCTTTCAATAATTTGATCAAATATGATATAAATGATCCTCATCTTTGAGTTTATCTGAAAATTTCATACTTATGTGACAAATTTAAAACAAAAAATAAAATATAACTAAAAGATAGAAAATACTTACTTTCCAAACGTCTCTCTATATCGACAGCTTTCTGATGGAAGCATTTTAATTCAAACGTCGACGGTTTATTTTTGGCTCTCTCGTCTTCTAGATCGTTAAGTTCGATTGTAAATTTCTGTATATCTTCGTACGACGACAGTGTGGGAAGTTTCTGATGTATTTGAGTCAACTTGTTGGCCAGTTTTACATTCATTTTGGATTGTTTCTTCCTTATTTCTGTAATAGACCGTACATATATTATATGAACATTCATGTTTTTTTCACTGAAAGTCAATGTTACTGTCATTATTCTTAACGTTTCAATACTATTAACATTTTTCTTCAATGGATGAACTATTTCTATATACAACTTTGTTATTCAATAAATAGATCTACATTGAATACTGTATCTGCTTACAAATGTCACCGAAGTTAAACTAACTAGGCTCCGGAGTCATCGTACAAATGTTTGAGAAATAGGTAAAAGTGATTTCAAAACATTGTTTCTAGAATCCAATATGCCCGATGAATAATGTGTTAACGCAATGGGAAAATAAATGACCGTTGATTTTATTGACACAGGATTGTGAACCCCGCTTTTTTTAATCATTGTTTCAAAAGTATCAGGAACAATATTTCATATGGCAAACTCTGAAGGTAATTTAAGTTACTTTGATTTATGCACTACAAATAGCGGCCACCAAATAACAGCCACAAAACAGTTTTTCTTCAAATCTTACCATGTACTTTCTTTTCCATGACGTTGACGTCATCAGACAACTGTCTAAGTTTATTAATGGAAGTTCTTCTTTGCGCACACTCCTTGCCAAGTTTGCTGAGAGAACGGTGCACATCATTAACTGCCTGTGTATCTCCAACGTCAGTTTTGACACGCTTACCTAAGGATTGCACTTTAGCTTGTAGGCTCGTTTTCATTGTCGATGATTTATCACAAACTTTCTCTGTGGTGTTAAAAAGTAAAGTAAAGTATATTTCATTATCACATCATCACGTAGCTTCATATCTTATTTATTTTGTTTTAGATATAGAACTTAGCATCTCTGTGTAAGAGTGTTTTAGATATAGAACTTAGCATCTCTGTGTAAGAGTGTTTTAGATATAGAACCTAAATGTCACGTTATTTAATACCACTCATTACAATACTTTGTATCGCATTACAGAATATAACACATTGCATAGCGTTACAGCCCATTACTGTATACTTCATTACATTACATTACATTACATTACATTACATTATATTATTACAACAGTGCACAGCACATTACTACATTACCTTGCATTTAAGGACTTTGCATCATGTTGCATTGTATAAAATTATTTTACACCACACTGCATTACAATTCATTACATTGCAATACAAACGGACACAATTCATCATATTACGTTACATTACCTTACACTACACTACATTACATTACATTACATTACATTACATTGCATTACATTACATTACCTTACACTACACTACATTACATTACATTACATTACATTACATTACATTACATTACATTACATTACATTACATTATATTATTACAACAGTGCACAGCACATTACTACATTACCTTGCATTTAAGGACTTTGCATCATGTTGCATTGTATAAAATTATTTTACACCACACTGCATTACATTACATTACATTACATTACATTTCATTACATTACATTACATTACATTACCTGCAACTTTGGCTTCAAACTGCTCGACTTGCCATACAAGTTCCTGCAGTCGAATGAGAAAACCAAACGACTCGTTAGCTTCCTGTTCATGCCGTTGTAATGTCGCCCTCAACGCCAAGAGGTCGCCGTCTCCATTTAGGTCATCCAAGTTCTTGGAGATATTTCTCAGTCTGTTTAAAATGTCTTCGTAGAGATTCTTGGACTTTTGTACCACACGATCTGGAAGGATAGAAAAGTAAAGTATTTTCTCCCATCAATCATTTTACACAGTCATCTGTTAATTCAGTTGTGGTATATATCTGTTACTAACCGTACAAAACTGACTCAGACTTTAAAAGTATACCTAACTACGTATACTTATCATTGTTATAGTTATGTTTGTCCAAGCTAATAATAACAATCGGATAATCATATTTGTAACTATGTAGGGGATCTTTCGCATGGTAACGAATAAAACAAAATAAAGTTTGGAGTTGACCTTTCAAAGTCATCCTGACTACGATACTGTAAGATTTGAGCGCGCCCTTCCTTGACCGCATGAAAGGACAGGTGATAGCTAGTCAGACTCGTTCAACTTATCTTCAACAAGGTAGTACAGACTAGGAATTATCATGCATTCCTATGTAAAGGTTAGATTTCGATAAGATAGATCTTCACGGATAATATTTGGACGGGCTTATTCATAAAAATCTCTCTCAAAGACTAGAGACTTTGAGGTCAACTATTTTGGATACTTCGTGTCAAAATAGTGGGTTGGGGATATACATACTACAGTATATGCAACATGTTAGCATGTCAGTGAGTTTACTTCTGGGAGAGGGCAGAGCCGAAACTCCTGAGAACTCAATGAGTCGGACAGATTTCTTTTGGTTGATGCATCGGAATCAACGGAGGTAGAGACTTGTAATAACATCAGATAAAACATTGAAAAGTTAAAGAATATAATACTATTTAATCGTACAAAATTAATAAAATCTCACCTCTAAGTCGCAACTCGACATCTTCAAGAGACCTCTGTAACTTTTGTAATTCAGTTATTGATGTCTTGGCCGCTGTAAGTTTATACTCTATTACCTTCAATGTATCTTTGCAGGGTTCAGCTACATCCGGGTAATACATCGTCTCCTTTTTCATTCGTTCTCTGAACACAGTAATACGTTCTCTAATTGAAGTTTCTTTTTTCTTCAGATAAGCTTCTACTTCAACTAGATATAGACAATATACAGAAACTTAAGATATATCAAATAGAAGAATAGATATTGAATGAAGGTGGGGAGTACGTGTACGGACAATGTTAATGGTCTATAGATGGTTTATCTCTTTTTTTCTGGTGATGCATCCTTGACTCTGAGCGATGACGTGCCTTGTACTAGTACTGCCGTAAAGGGGATGTGTGGGAGGGGGGGGGGGTTTACCAACGATGGGTGGTAGGTAGGTAGCTAGCTAGGTATAGACGTAGCTAAGTCGATAGGTAAATGTACACTGTTGTTCAATTTGCTCGTTGGTTGCTAGATTCTTAACTGATATATGTATTTACCAAACAATCGATTAATTGTGACTCAATCGCTCGACACATTCATTCATGTCTGTAGATATAATATATGCACAGACAACACCTGATAAGAAACTTTTTTTTGTACAATTAACATCAATAATGTCATCTCATCAAAGTAATTTCTATATGTTACAAAAAATGGATATTTACTTTCTATGGTTTTACTTAGTCGGTCAACATCTCTTGTTAAACTTGTAACTCCAGGAATGTTGCCCTGTGAAGCTTGTAATCGGTCTTCTAGGTTTGTTGTCTCCTTCAGGTATCGTTCTCTCAACTTTTCGTCGTCGGCGAAGATTTCATGAACAGTTTGTTTCATTTTCTTTAATTTTGCTTCTGTCGAATTGTTGGTTGATGTTGTAAATTTACTAATTTCACCTAAAATGCAAAGACACAAAATATAATTATTATTGGCAATTTGTCATTTAGGTAAATACCGGTCACTGTATAACATGAAACTGATAAGTTGTTTGATCGACCACTGTCGTATAGCCGTGTATATAATTAAATTATGACTAACCAATACCTATATAACTTTTTCAACTCATCAATTCACGCCTTTGTGTAAGCATTCACAGGTCAACCTATATCCAACCAGGTACCTAATTAAGCTGTTTTGACTGGAAATATCAATAAACAAATATAAAACGCGATGATTTCAACATATGTTGTACTTACAGTCTAGTTTTTCTTGTAGATTATGTGCTCTTTTCTCTAGACTTTGTAATTTAGTAAATGATCCACCAACTCGTTGGCATCCATCATTAAGTCGTATCACTTCTCTACTTAATTCTTCCTGCATTTCTCCATCCTCTAAGTGCACAGATTCACGTCGTACTCTGTCTTGCAAATGTTCACTCTTCTTACACAGAACGTTTTTCCGTTGCTCGACGTCTTCAATGTCCTCAAGTTGGAACGATTGTTCTAGTGATTGAAATAATTTAGATAACAATGTAATAAAAATGACTGAGAATTGCAGTCCTCATATAAACCAAGGGAAATGATTGTACGTGAAGACATCGTTACTACTCTGGCAATCGAAGTCTTTGTTTACTAGGAGAGAAATAAACTCCAACCTTTGCTGTTTGATGTGGTAGATTACACAAAGTGAGTGATAGCAGTGCATCGATCTGTAGTGAATCAAATGCAAATCACCCTGTTGTCAAGTACAGACGTTGGAGAGACGTCCAGAAATCACACGAGTGTGAACACTGAATGCCTCCAAAAATGTGCTCAGCAGGATCATGGGATCGAGTCCATCAACATGTCACAACCGTAGATTTAGTTTGTGTATATATTTAGTAAACCGAGACCTCGATTGCCAGAGTAGTAGTAATTCTATAATCTGTGTCTGTAATACATTTATTAGCAAGATACAGAGTAAATATACAGAGTGTCATACCATGCTATCAGCTATCAATTCCCAATTGATGGGGTTGAACAACAAGACGTACCTTGCAGTGTCTTTATTTGTTTCTATATCATATTTTTATTTATAGAATTGGGTCATAAAATTATACACTCTATCTGAATGGAATTAAAAGCCAAGATCCGATAAGGATTAAAATTTATGATTGAATTGCAATTGTCTGACAGAAAACAAGTTAGTCCAACAAGAACAACCCAATATAGAAATAATTCCATGTGATCCTTACTGCTCCAATGATATGATAACAAAATATAATTACACTAATCTGGGTTTGATATATTTGTCAAGACAATGGCATTAAAGTAAACATGATGTCATCACTCAAGGTAGCCCATAAATCCTTGCCGGAAAGCACTAAAATAGGCCGAATATTTGTCAAAAGCGGTTTGGCTTCTTTGCAAGATTTCAAAATTGAGAGTTACCATTTTATCACGAAAAATCACAATGCAATGTTATAACAGTAAACAAATTCGCTAACGACAAAACAAGTCTAACTGGACGTTTCCTTAAACCAGAAAGACTATAGAGTTTCATTTAGGCGACATGGTGCTTTTTACATCAGAATCTGACACAAGGTTAAAATTTTGGCTACGATTACATAAACCAAAATAAAAACACTGATAGCGCGGAAGCATGTAAAAATGATACTTTTAAGTCATTGTGAATGGTTTATATGTCAATTTTACTTCAGTTAACAATATCCAGGTATGCTATTTTATAGAACTGTTGAATTGGACCTTCAACAGAAAAAATAAAGTTCAAACCTATGTGCCCCTTTTTCGAAACTTTGTCTAATTTGGAAAGAGTCGTATTTTGTATTCTCTGTGGGTCTGTACTACTCACCTGTTGATGTCTCACTATCCTCTCTCATCAGGATCCTTTGCATAGCATCTTCAACTAGTATACTAGCTGGTTGGTTATCAATTTTACCAAAATGATGAAAGAGATCATTAAGGATATGTAACCTTGACTTCCCGTTGGTTGCCTGGGTTACATAGTAATACTCTATCAATGTACTCTCTGGATTGTTCTGTTTGCCCAACCAAAATATCGTACGCGATGAAAGACCGAGTGTCACACCTAGGCCTCGGTAGTCTGTCGGGAAACTAGAATAGTGAGGTGCATTTATAAAGGGCTGTGTTTGAAGGTGTGATGTCGATCCGCTGTGTGCGTCAACGAGGTCAGTCGCCCTCAACGAGCTGTGGCGTATCCTTGAACTTGATACAGACTGTCTCATTGGGAGTGAACTTGAACTTGAAATGCTTGGAGACATCGTGTTACTTCCTCGTTCAGACGGAGTTCTTCTACCGTTTTGCTGACTTTGTTGACCCGGGACTGGTTCGAGAAAATTGCACAGACGATCGTAAATATCTGGGTGCAGGAGGGGGTCATCTTTGGCCATTTCAATAAGATCTATCAGAGATCCATTCTGCACTAGTCCATCACGACTGCTATTTGTATCAACATCGACTGATGAATTGTCATCGTAACCATACGTCACAGTGACGTCATTTATGGTCTGTGCAAATATACAAATTTACATATTTGTTTAATACAAAAATAACATTAATTCTCCACACCATTATACCTTTTCCCTAAATCAATCATCCCATGATAATCTTTTTATTCTATAAATAAGAAGTCTAAACGGTTTCGAAGATGGAAATAAGATATTGTACTTTGCATTGTACTCTCCATATCAAAGATTTCGTCTTCCCCTATTAAATCTGAAATATTGTAGATTTTATGAGTCTACAGTATCTATCGTAAACAGTAATATAATTCCTGTTTTCTTGGGTCGTATAACTATAATTTCGATTGCAAAAAAGGTTTTAGTTCTACACATGTCCATAACTAATGTATTCTCTATAAACTTATATTCTCAGAAAAAAAATGTCCGTCTAAAATGAAAGGCGGTGTAGGTTAAATAGACGATAAGTTTCAAAATGAAATTTCTTAAATTTATTTTTGTTTTCAAATAGAAATTCAACACTGCCAACCTATTCTCCTGTGTAGGATTTATTTGATATTTAAAGGGGAACACTACTCCAGGAAATCAAGATATTTTCAGAACTTTGGGTTCTGGAGAGACATTCCATGATTAATCAGGTAATTTTTGCTCTGTTGCCAAGAAACACCAAATTGAAATTATTGTTCGTTTGTAAGTTACAGTGATACACCAGTTTATCGTGGGTCTTTAGCAGACATGAATATTTATTAGATCTCAGACCACTAAGTAGTAGTACTCTGAGATTAGATGCACAATGAATATATGCGACTATTTATCTGAAGGAACTGAGTGTTTAGGAAATCTTTGGAACCAAAAGATTATGAAAATAAGAATTCCTAGAGTGGCGTTACCCTGGAGACTACCGAGTGAAATGTATGTTTGAAATTTTGAAAGACTGGATAACTTTGACATTTAAACTCCTATTTACCTCTGAAACACCAGCCGTTCTACGATGGACATCCACAATAACCGGTTTTGATATCGTGTTCTTCTGCTGTACTCTGAGCTCTGTTGATATCGAGGGAGCAATTTCTCTCCCGTAGTATTCGAAGCGGAATGATCTTGAAGTGGACAGTGTCGACAAATTCCATATTGTTTGAAGCCGAATTGTCTGAAAGATAAAGTTATTTGTAAACATAAAATAGAAATATAATGATGACAAGGTCTGTGCACTGCAGACGATAATAACGTCATTGCGTATTTGTTCACATAACATATACATGTGTTGTGAACCAAAATGTGATGATGAAGTCTGAAGAGATGATGGAGTCTATTCTACGTGTATTCAAAATCTACTGACTCTCAACTATTATGCCAGTGGGCCTACTACGGCACATACTGTAAGCTTGCCAAATATTCATCTGCTACCATTTGTAGTTATTCGACAATATTTGATAATATGTTTGAGTGTGTAGTATGCATGAATCAGGTATGAATAAAATAATGGTAATCGCATGTCTGTTTTTACTATGTGCATTCATGGGTCTTTCAAACTAGCTTGATATTATTTTGCTTTCACTATTTGCGGATTGTCTTACGTAATCGTTGAGGGCAGGCTTGATCGGACCTTAGGTTTATAGCACATGTTCAAACCATGGATGTATTACTATAGGGAGATCTATACATCCCCCGGATACATCCCCGGGATACCGGATACGTTCACGGTCAAACTGATATCGATACAGTGATCATGGTGATTGAATTAAGTAGCTAGCTATAGGTTGTGAGAGAGTATAATGCTATCCCTGGACTGTAGAAAGGTACTGTACTAACTGTGAGGAGAACAAGCTGCGTCCATATGATCTGAAGGATTAGGCCACCTAATTATTAAGGAAGGGTTATGGAAAATTATAACACATGGCATACAAAAAAACTTTATTCAACGGGAGCATACATATTTCACATGTCTTTTAAATCTTTATAATAGAAACCCTACGTCAGTTGCCGAGTTGATCGAGTATGATAGTGTATTTTGTAGTAAATGTCTACTATCATTTCTTTAGCAGTGGGGTTTTTAATATTTCTCTATTTCAGTTTGTTTGTTAACTGTCCTTCAAAGTAGCTATTCTATGCTATATCTACTAAAACAATGTTGTGTTGATTCATGTACTGTCATCGGCTCATTGATGTAGATCGTTGCCAACTTGATTTTTTTATATTTTCAACAACAAAAATACAAACCAGTTTCCTACTTGTCTAGCTGTGGTTATTCGCACTATTTATAGACTGCAGATCACACTTGTTCATTTTCTGGTAATTCACCCCCCCCCCTCCCCTCATGGTTTTTCACACAATTGAGTCACTGCACCACCAACGCACACACCGTACCCACACCCCACCCTCCGCTTTTTCACCACTCGAGCGCCATCTGTCGACTGTATGTAAATCAGACAACTCGGGTGACGTCACTGTGTCAGCTGGCCTCGGCTGTTGTGTATGATGTAACATATACATGGGGACGAGTTGAATACAATCCCCGGTCGGGAATACAGTGTTCGCCGATAGGCCTTGTCGTCATGGACTAAATTCATGAACGCTATAAACATTCACTACTGAGAATACAGTGTTGAAGGTGAGACTTTTTGGTTCATCACTGCACTTATAGCACTGCTAATAGTGCTATGGAATCCATGGAGGTCGACCCAAAGATGATGTGAGCCGTTAAAATTATTAAATCCCAAGATATTTTTTTTTATTTTTCCACTGGACAAAGTTTTAACTTAATTTGCGAGTTGTTGAGAAATTACCCTTTGCAATACCTGTAGTGCATACTGAAAAAAAATATTCCCATTCTCATACCTTGTGAGTATGCACAAAAAACACGTTACCCTTTCCATCGGACCCTAGCTACCCTTATGTATGGACTATGGTAGCTATGGTATGGGAGTTGCCGTTCCAAAGGTACTTGCTAGCTTTTATGATACAATAACATGTATCCACATGACGGTACTTTCAGTAGCAGTGTATATGATACATGTATTTTCTGTGAGTGACTCCATTGTTCATGACACATACAATTGGACCAAGTTAAGCATGTCCAATATAATTGGGTCACTGCATGAGCATAACAAAACTTAAAAGTTGTCCAGATAATATGTTCAAGAAGTTGTATTAACTAAAATTAGGCTTTCATCATTGATTTATGCGAGCCATGATTAAATGTCCAGCCAGCAAGATTTACTGAGTATTACATTTTAATCATTTCATGAACTGACATTTACTTGGGATTTTACCATGATGTGATTATTTTGTGAGTATGCAGGTGCTGTAAACCACTTTTGTAATTAGTCAAATATAATTGCAGCACAGTGACTATGGCTGTACCTATGGCGGTTGTCAAGGGAAACCACTATCAAGTTGGGTTCCAAATTGTAAGTATTAAAATGCTATTTTACATATTTTATTAAAATGTAGTCTCTTCACACAAGTTTTCATAAAACAGTCACCTTCCAAGTCAAGTAATAACAACACATGGAAGAGGGTGTTGATGGGGGGGGGGGGGTACAACACATGTACATTTGTAACAGGGTCATGATGGAGCTAGGGTACAACACATGCAAGATGGTGGTGATGGGCATGGGGTACAACACATGGAAGAGGGTGGTGATGGGGGTACAACACATGTAGGAGGGTCGTGATGGGGGTACAACACATGTAGGAGGGTCGTGATGGGGTACAACACATGTAACAGGGTCATGATGGGGGTACAACACATGTAACAGGGTCATGATGGGGGTACAACACATGTAAGAGGGTGGTGATGGGGGTACAACACATGTAACAGGGTCGTGATGGGGGTACAACACATGTAGGAGGGTCGTGATGGGGGTACAACACATGTAACAGGGTCATGATGGGGGTACAACACATGTAACAGGGTCATGATGGGGGTACAACACATGTAAGAGGGTGGTGATGGGGGTACAACACATGTAACAGGGTCGTGATGGGGGTACAACACATGTAACAGGGTCGTGATGGAGCTAGGGTACAACACATGTAAGATGGTGGTGATGGGGTACAACACATGAAGAGGGTGGTGATGGGGGTACAACACATGTAAGAGGGTGCACGGTGATGGGGGTACAACACATGTAACAGGGTCGTGATGGGGTACAACACATGTAACAGGGTTGTAAAGGGGTACAACACATGTAAGATGGTGGTGATGGGGTACAAGACATATAAGTGGGTGGTGATGGGGGTGGTGGATGAAGAATACGGGTGGAGGAAGGGTGCTATGCAGTACAGAAAAAACTTACAGTTGTTAAAATTACATAATACTAAAAATCAAATTTAAAAAATTTATATTATTTTTCATGTGTACGTAAAAAAAGTGAACTTGTACATGGAAGACCATGGAAGACCAGTCTGTGAATATAAACTGCAGTTTTATAATGTTTATGGTGAAGTTTGGAAACCAGTTGAGAACACCTCTGGTAGGTGTGTACTAGCTCAAGGAGTGCACTGAGACGATAGGTTAAACAAATGGATAATTTACCATTTACATTGAATTGTCCTGAGTCTGGTTGAAATTAGGGGATTTTTTTAACATCACAGTTATGTTACATCATTTAATATGTTAGATAATCTTTCACAGCTTTCTCTTAATTTTAGGGATCAACTTTCAAAGACAGAATAATGAAAGCCACACTGACTGCAGAATACAGAAATAAACAGCTACTACAAGAGTTTGGTGGACAAACACTTTATGATTGTTACCTTGCTATTGTTAAGTCTATCTATCCACAGTATATTGAAGAATTACAAGGTATGGCTGATGGTTCAAGTCTGTCCTTTGAACAAGTAAGAGTTTCTATTATATCCCATCCAATTCTATTTTGTTCTATAGTATTCTATTCTAGTCTGTTCTGTTCTGTTCTGTTCTATTCTATTCTGTTCTTACTATCCCATCCAATTCTATTCTATTCTATTCTATTGTAATCTAATCTAATCTACTCTACACTATCCCATTCTACTGCACATGTTCTCAGTTCTATGTCATTCCTCCATTCTATTCTATTCTATTCTTATTTAATACTTAAAATTCTCAAATTTATGATTTGTATTTAAAGATCTCTAATTAAAGCTTCCATGTAAAGACAACAATAAAGATGAGGAAAATTGTTGTCAGGCTAAGCTCTAAAATAGGTTGTCTTGAACAGATTACATTATGTTTATCCAAAATAACAAATTTCCATAAAAATAACACTGTGAGAATGAACGATTGCATCCACATTTACATATCATTTGCATGCAAGTATGCAATAATGTTTTTGGTATTGCACTGTAGTGCAAATTAACCGCTAATATGCATGTGCACTGGTAATCTCTGGTACATATGTAATAATGCTTTCTATGTCATGATAACATGTCTAGTATTACTAGTATGTCATTCACTGTAGGGAGCTCCAAATATTAATAAACCACTCAAAGTGCCTATTATTCTTCCAGATCTCTCATAAATATTAATTTTGGTGAACTAAGATTGGCTATTTTAAAGCATATTTCATTTTTTCATAAAATAGTTAAGTTATTGTCTAAGTATGAAAGAATAAAGAGAATATTTCTGTTAAATACAGTCAGCCATGCAAGAAGATGATTAATTTGCCTTATGTTTTTTCCCCAGTTATTTATCAACATGATGTCTGTTGAACTAGAAAGTCAAGCAGAGTATGGTGTTGGTGTAGATCACGGATCTCAAGGATGTACAGATTTATTGCTTAAAACTGACACTGAGGTACATCATTTTACTCTAACAATTTTACAATTTAGGATGATTTACATTTATTTGAAAGTAATAAGCACTTAGGAGTCATGAATATTTATGTTTTACTATTTAATATGTTTGCTGACTCAGCATGATACAACGTGTCCATGGCAACCTACACTGAACAATAAATGGGGAAATAATTCAACTGAGGTTTTTGTTCCACAATCATGATATTGATGTTAAGGCATGAAACTGATTCTCCAGAACTTAAAATTCAAAAAAATGTTTATTTCCAGGAGCCAATATTCCATTGACGCCAGGAAATATGGACATTTTTTGTGTCTTTGGGTTCTGGAGCCAATATTACCTTTTAAAGACATATTTGATAATTTTCTGTACCAGGTTTTGATCACTCATAGTGAAGATACAGATGAGCCATTTACAGAAGGGTTTCTAGTAAATGCTGAAATTACAAATAAAGATGGTACAAAAGAGAAGTTTATATCATATTGTGATCCTGGTGTTTTACCCTGTGACACATTTGCCTTTAATTACCATGGGTTGGTGATAACAGGGAATGTGATTTTTCAAGTAGATCTAAAAACTAATGCCATTGGTAAGTTTTAATATTTATCCGGAAATATTAATACAGAACTTATCATTCGAAAGCCAGAAAGATTTGTTGTTGGGGGTGCTCTTTTAATTGCTTCTTGCACACACAGAAATGAATTAGTCTTAGTTTAAACTGATATAATTATGTAAATGCAGACTGGAAAACAGTACAAATGTACAAAATAAAATGTTCATGGATGGTCCAAAAAAGTACAATTTAAAAGCTGAAAGTTTGGGACTTGTATTTCTCTCTGCTAAAACCCTCCCAATATTAATTTCAGTGTGGGTTCATATCATTTAGACTGTAAGATATGTCATGACATTCCGCCCCATCATGGCGTACCTTACAGAATACATATCATTCTGTATGGATACTTGAGGCAGGGTTTCTTGGTTGGGTGAGTACACAATTATTACTTGTTGACTACCTTCAAATAATAATTCATTTTATCCTACACTGAGTTTATAAACCCTATAAATTATGCATGTAATTGTGTAAATTAGTGCAAGTCTGTACGTGTAAAATCCTGAAAATAGACCTAACATTGCAAACATTTTTGAAATTTGATTCACTCCCACTGATTGTGTTTAAACAGAGGATATTACGCATTCACATTTAATACCATTTGCCTTCCAATTCAATCTCTGGCTTAGTGCATTTATTATTATGTATGAACAGTTCAACACATCAATGATTTCACAAAAATGTAATAATTATGTTAATTTCCTCATCACCATGGTATCCTTTACTTGCCATGTTGGATTAGAATTCACATTTGTATGTTAAAATCAGTTGAATGGCAGAGCTATGTTAAAAACAGTTGAATGGCAGAGCTATGTAAAAAACAGTTGAATGGCAGAGCTATGGGAAAAACAGTCGAATGGCAGAGCTATGGGAAAAACAGTCGAATGGCAGAGCTATGGGAAAAACAGTTGAATGGCAGAGCTATGGGAAAAACAGTTGAATGGCAGAGCTATGGGAAAAACAGTTGAATGGCAGAAGCTATGGGAAAAACAGTTGAATGACAGAGCTATGGGAAAAACAGTTGAATGGCAGAGCTATGTGGAAAACAGTTGAATGGCAGAGCTATGGGAAAAACAGTTGAATGGCAGAGCTATGGGAAAAACAGTTGAATGGCAGAGCTATGGGAAAAACAGTTGAATGGCAGAGCTATGGGAAAAACAGTTGAATGGCAGAGCTATGTGAAAAACAGTTGAATGGCAGAGCTATGGGAAAAACAGTTGAATGGCAGAGCTATGGGAAAAACAGTTGAATGGCAGAGCTATGGGAAAAACAGCGGCAGCGGCAGCAGCAGCAGCAGCAGTAGCAGTAGTAGTAGTAGTATATACAAAATCTAGTGAGGATTAATTTATTACTAATCAATTAATTACTTACTAATAATATGTTTAGTAGATTACTGTACTGCTCATTTGATGTACTGTAACATTTTGAATCAGAGTGACTTATCAGCCTGAAAGGGTTGGATGAAAAATGCTTCTTTTTGGGTATTTCTATTGCAAAATGTCACTATAATAAACTACCACCACCACCACCACCACCACCACCACCACCACCACCACTACCACCACTACTACTACTACTACTGCTGCTGCTGCTGCTACTACTACTACCGTACTACTACTACTACTACTAGTACTATTTCTACTACTACTACTACTACACTACTACTACTACTACTACTACTACTACTACTACTACTGCTGCTGCTGCTACTACTACTACTACTACTACTACTACTACTACTACTGCTACTGCTACTGCTGCTGCTGCTACTACTACTACTACTACTACTACTACTACTACTACTACTACTACTACTACTACTATTTATTAATGTATGTTTGGATTTCAATACCATTTTAGTCCGTAGATTTGTCTCAAGGGCTCTTCTAAGTGCCTCAAGTCTAGAAGAAGTTGTTAACATCATCAAGAAAGCTCCAGGAGTGGCATCAGCATTCCATTTAAATCTTGGTTTTCTGGGATCACAAGGAAAGGATCCTGAACTGTACAGTGTTGAATTTGCTAATAGTGAGAATGGTTCTCTAGTAGATGTCCAGAAGTATGAGGGCTTTAACAGTTACTTCAATGTGTGAGTACTACAATAGGCTATCTTTTATTAATTTGATAATATTTACACTCCTAACAATGGCAGCATTTAATTGCATGGAACTATTTTAACTTAACTTTTAATTTTTTCTCTCCATATTTTAACTTTTTTATGTTTATGTTCTCACTGAAGTATGTGATTACCGAATGATCAAACTCTGTTATGTATCATTAGCAACTAAATGCAATATTAGAAATGAAACTTATGGTACCAACAGAGCTGTACATGTCTAGTGCTGTGTTCTGCTGCTCTATCATGTTGGCTGTGGCTGTGTGTTGCAAACCAATTACCTTGAAGGTACTATTCCATTAGGTAATAGAGTTGTTAATGAGTGTATGTGCATGTATATAATTGTTCAGTTATTACAGTGAGTTGATCACATGGTGTGTAATTAATGAAATGCATTGTAGTAAGCAAGAGTACAAGGCTGGGGTGGGAATGCTCAGACTCATCCTCTTTTATTGTCATGTGGATGGGACACACCTTGATGACATTGGATCCATTAGTATAGTGTAGGTGACAATCAACAGGTTTTACATACACTCATTAATGTGGCTATAAAACGACACAGTACTAAATTATTGAACATTTACAACTCTTACTGCATAAATGATGTAAACACACTAAAACATTAATAGCTAATTAGTTCAAAGTTGAAAAGCAAAAGATGTTCACAAGCATATCACATTACTGTATTTATTACTATGTTAGGCAGAAAGTCCTTAAAAGGGGAAGCTACCGGTAGTAATGATGTTAGCTCATTGCAGAACAGGAAAGCATGGCTTCTAGGCGGGGCATTACATGACAAAGCACAACTGTGTATTAGCTCAAAATAATTGCCCATATTATGTTGATCCATGGACCTTATTTTCTTCCAAGGCCTTGGCAAAAACAGAAATTTTCTGTGTTTGATATTTTACTGGTATTTATACCACTAATTCTATTATTTATATAATTTATTCAGTGTGGTTACACAGTCTTATGTATGCACTTTACAAAAATATTTTGCAAATCTTGTTGGATACACCGTTTATCAGCCCTAAAGCTTTCATTCGAGTTTGTACAGCAATTTGTTTTAGTGTTTACAGTGTCTTTGTAGTTATCTAACAAACTCACACAAATATGTAGGTTGGCATTAATCATTATAAACAATTTGTTGTAGCTTATTTTGAGCTATGATATCAGAACAGTGTTAATTTGCTCACCCAAAGGTTCTAAAACTCACAGCAAATGTTTGATGGAGGGGAAGGGGTGGGGAGGATGCTGGAAGTTGTTGAAACCCACCAAATTTTCTTAAACACAAATGATCAATGTACCATAGTGTTGGTATGTTTCACCGCCTCACTATTTTGATTTTAAAAACATTAAATATTGATGTTATAATGTGTAAAGCAATGTGGTTATGATGCCCTATATCTACTCTGAGTTTGTTGTGTCTTTGGTAGTGTTGACATTCCAGTTCATCCAACAATAAAGGATAACGTCATATTTTTGTATGAGTTTATCTTATTGTACATATTGTAGCACAGTGCTATTCTCATTATTCATTCTTGGGAGTTCAAGGTATATAGTGACCATTTTGGACGCCCCTCCCCTCCCCCCCCCCCCCCAGAACTTTTAATTCAGTACAGATTCAAAGTACATGTAACATACAATTCTCTGAAGTCTCGTCTCAATATTAGTGTACTTCAAATGCTTCTTTTTACATGTATACAAAATCAAAGTGACAAAATAATTCAAAAGAATTTACAAAACAAATTCAAAATTTATATTAAAATCTTTGAAATTTTATAAATGCTAAAAGGCTATGTATAACATTTTAAATGGTATAATTTCTTAGGTTTGAAATATAGAAAAGTTAGGCTATGTGTGCTAGGCTATTATGACAACATAACAAGTTGTTAAAGCCTGTACTGACATTGAAAATGTTGAATTTTTTATATTTTTTTCACAGATTGACAAAACTTGATATAAAACACAATGAAGCAAGCACAGAAAGTTCTGTACACAGAGCAGCTCGTGTTAATGAGTTACCAACACCAAAAAACTCTACAGAGATGTTGAAGATTATGAGTGACACAGCAAACAAAGATTTCCCAATCTATCGCAACGGAAGAAAACCAGACTGTGTTGTCACAGCAGCCATTGGTGAGTAGATTAATTTCTTGTGTTTTGAAATTAGTGGAAAAATTGATTTTTTAAAATATGTTTGTTATTTCATTATCAGTTACTGTGCAAACACAATGGGAGTATTAATTGATCATGTTGTTTGCTATGATCTTAATTCAGAAAATACACTTAGATATTAGTCTTTGTTCAACCAGTGAAAAATATGACTGACCTAAAGGGCTTTGTTATTACTGGTAAAGCCTAATTTTCTTGTCATGATCAGCCTAAGACATTTAATAAAAGATCAGTTTAAAAATGAATCCGTAGACTCATGTAGTTTGGATATCTTTCATGGCAAGTTAATGAATTACATTAGGAGTGTATACATCAATGAATCGTTTAATGTAAACATAATGGGCTATGTTCAATGTAACAGTTTACATATTTTGACAGCTCCAGGAAAATCCATAATGGTCCTAGAAAAATTTGAATGTATAACTGACAAGTGAAATTTATTATAAATGACTAGTCATGAAATGTTTACAATTCACTATAATTTGCCGGACAATTAAACTTTCTATGGCAACACAACAAGACAATAACAATTAGGTGTAAAAGTATATCTACTTTCCCATTGTAGTTAGGGTACGTACAATCTTATCTATTTTGTTTATATCACACAATTACTTTTCAACTCTTTTTTTATTCTACAATGTCAGCTATTATATTAGATGTCACAATTATGAATGGTCGTAATTGAAGGTATTTCAAATCTTGTAATATCTTTTACCTATTTTCTTTCCAGCTGCATTTGATCTGAAGAGAGAGACTTTGTCAGTGTTCAAGGGCAATCCAAAGAACCAGGATTATAAACCTTGCATTGTGCTACCATTAAAATTCTGAGATTATCCATGGTTTAATCCAGAAATCTAGATTCAGGAAGTTGTTTACATTGATATGAAGTTTAGACTATATATTATCAACACGTATATATAAGGAATTTGCTTTACATTTTAAATATAGAATATAGAATTATGGGAAGTCAAAATAACAATATTTATATGGTCTTCAATTTCTTACATGATCAAGATGACAAATTAACTACAAATATTACAATAGTACTAGTTTTGAGGGAATCGTGGTAGCAGAGGGGGAGGTTACTTGTAAAACGTGGATGACTTTCCATGCTTTGTATCATAACTTTGTTGGGGTAATACTATAAAATACCTCAGCATCTGATTTTACGTATTTTCCACTTACAAAATTGCTTTACAAACTGATTTCAAGCTATGCATGTCAAACGTTATGATTTGAATTAAAATGGATATATAAATAAACATGCACTTTGACTTAATTTCAGTTTTGTGTGTTTTTATGTATTATCAGGCATGTATTCATGAAGTACACAATTCATATGATTTAATACTAACACTGTACTAGCTGTAATGGGAGTACCCAGCAATCAACAATATAATCCCAGTAAATTATTAAAATACTAATAATTGATGATTAGGGGTCGATTTTATTCATAAGTAGTACATTAACACATTAAAACTTTGACTGCGTTGGGCATGCTGATTTTAAGGTGCTAACACATAAATCAATGAAACGTCAAACACCACCCATTCCTATAAATTGTAACTAAAAACTGGAGACTAACAGGACCATAAGTATAAGAAGGAAGTAGTGAAATAAAAACACTAAGTCCTTACCAAACCAAAATACTTAACACTTTTGGCACATACCTCACTTTCAACTTGTTAATTTAACAATTGCATAGTGAAAGTTGCTTATAAAATTATAAAAGTTAGGTTGTATATCATTAATTAAGCGAATGCTGTTTGAGTGTATGACTTATGCCCTCAGTATATATAATGACATTCGTGTCATTCTTCACTATGACAGGTGATAAGATAAATAAATATGAAGGTCTTAAAGGCCTATGTTTGAATCCCACAGTCTTGGAGTATGTATTACTATTTCAGACTCATTATGATCAATGTGGCCATAATGTAATGGCTGTCAGAGTTGCGGAAAATGAACGCTCCTATTTAACCCTGATTGTGATACCTAGATTGAAATTCTAATTCGGACATTCATATAAATACTCAGCTTCAATTAGCATTCAAGTTGAGGTAAGAACAACAGTTATCTGACAGAGCTTTTTAAAAAGTTGGCCCAAATATAAGAATGGTTTTATTTACTGTAGCAATCTTACTGGTTAAGGTAAACTAATAGACTAGTGTGTAACAAAAACATGGGTTTATTCTCCATGGTAACCATTCTTTCCTGTTATCTGAGTAAAGTACAATAGTTTGAGATAAAATACATGTAACATGATGCTAGTCATTCGATGTCAAAATGTCGAATTAATGATTGACTTCAGTATTGACATACACACACTATATCAAATCCCCTGAGGTCACATAGTGTCACCTGTTATAGATGATTATTTCATGCTCCAATAACAAGTGTCGTTAATTGCAACCAATCCGGTCTCAAGATATGCCACCTATTCCATTAGTATTCGTCGAGGGAAGTCATTATGAAGTTGGCTTCCAAATTGTAAGTTTTACATTTGAGTAAGAGGTGGAGTTCTAGTATTGGCACAACCACAGATGTTTCAGCATATGGACGCACCTGTCAGTTGTACTGAATGGTGTTGATAATGTGTTCATATACAATGGACTGCATTGTTTTGGAAACATCATATACTATACGGTTCAATTACTACTTACAGTATATCCAGATACTTAACAGTATATGAATCGGTATATTTGAAATGGATTAAGGATGATGTATTGGTAGGATTAAGCAAAGACCCTGAAGTGAAGATCTATGGATTAAGTGATAAATCATTGCCCATGTTGAAGTGTCAAAAATCGATATGTCCCCTATAGCGACTAGAATATATCCACAGATCAAGCAGGTTAGTGCATCCTCCATATACGATGTATGCACTGCCTTGTAGCATGTGTCTAGTTCAAATTGATGAGAACAGAATATAGTACCACCTACTTTACTAGTGATATCCTGTCATATTCATATGTAAACCCTAACTCGTGTTTATAGCATCCTAGATTTCACAAAGGTTGTCATATGGTTCCGATTTTTAAATAAATTTTAGCTTTCAGAGAAACGTGTACCGGTCTTTCGTCAACTCAATACTTTGAATTCTTTTTATTCTGATTAACAAGAAAGTGAGCCATACCCAACATTAGTACTTTGCAAGTTTACGAGGTATACAGGAAGTAACCCGGGACGTTGCAAGTTATATATGAATTTGAAGATTCTCGTTAAAGGTTATTCCATAGTTCGACAATTGTATTGCTTTTAAAAATAATTTGCCCACAGACTACTGTATTCTTTCGATTCCCAACAAAACGTTTACTGCTACCGAATGTCATTTCGTATTTTTGCCCGACATGTACATATTTTAACACATGTATCACAGGGGTCAACATTTAAGGCGAGAATCCAGGAGACCACTGCAGAGGTGATAGAGGAGTTAAAGACGATCCTCAGACAGGTCGGAGGGAAGAAACTCTATGATGGTTATTTGGAGGTCGTAAAAAAGACGTATCCACAGTACGTCGAAGAACTGAAAGGTTTAGCTGATGGAGCGAATGTCGAATTTGACCAGGTACTGATATATCAACTGTACCACAGGCACTTGTGAGCTAAGAGTTAAGCAATGGGTGGTCCTAATGTACAAGATAATAATATTAATATGGGTACTTATAAAACGATCTTCACCAGTAGCTGCGACTGTCCGCCTAAAGAACCACTAGACTATGAGTTACGAATGTTCTGAAATCGCTATCACTCAAATATTTTGTACTGGACCTTTAGCATCTAATTTATGCATTTAGTAGCTCACTAGTGACTGTATATATCGTACATGTCTATTTGAGGCGTTTTTTGAAGGACTGGTGTTGTTTTCTTTTTTTTACAATAAATAAACAAGTCAACGACACGTAAAATGACATTAGTATCAACACACACATGCAAACATGAACAACGCAGGAGACTATCATTTGAATATGCCCCCCACTCCCCCCCCCCCCCGCAAGGCTCGGACAATTAAGGGAGATTCTTCATATGCAAACAAATATATTCAAAAGAGTGAATAGTTTTTAGTATAAGAGAGGTATGCATAGTAATGTGAAAACACCAAATTGAACCTTAGTCTCCTATGTAACGAGTAGGCGGCGTAGATTATGTATATATTTGTACAGTGTACCTGAGTCTACTAGTATCAACGTCTGAGAATGTACTCTGGCATGTGACTTTGCGTTTTTCGTTATATAAAAATATAATTGTAACCAAAGATGGTTTATAGACACATAAGCTTACATGCAACTGTCTTGCCCAGACAAGAACTGTAAAACGTTACTGTCGTACACAACAGAGACAAGGAACTATTTAGTTCTAATATTTACCACCGTCAAGTCGATGAGTTTACTTAGTGTACTTTCGATCACACGAAGTGTTCGTTTTTGTTAACTAAATAATTACTAATTGGTCCTGTTCTTCAATTTCTTTTTAATAAAATATTGCACCCCAAGGTTTATTCTCTTTCAATATTTTATAGTTATTTCTTCGAGCGATGATGGTGGAGATATATTTCAGAGCTGATTTTAGTAAACAAGTAAACATTGAAGGACAGGGTTGCACTGATCTTGTTTTGAAGAAGACACACGAAGTAAGTCGAACCGAAAGAGTGTGTAACAAGTGTTTATGTGAACGAGATTTGAAGATTATTGCATAACGAACTATTAAGACTGCAGTTCACTCAAGATTTAAACTTAACAATACACTATTTACAGATGATATTGACCACTAAATAACACATAGTGTCTTTTATAACTCATTTTTAGTGAATATATTTTGTCATTTCAGGAAGCAATGTCCCATTTGCAGCTAATGCAGGTTGAACTGTGGAGCCAGTAGGAATACATGGGATCATTCTTCTATTCTTGGCCAAACTTTTCCACAGCTCTGTCAGATAAATATCCACATACATCCTAATCCTAATATGAATTAAATCTATATATAATTCATCAGATATTGCTGACACACAGCGAGGACGCGGATCGTAGATGTACGAATGGATATCTTGTTGGTGTTCACATCAAAAGTCAAGACGCCAATACCAAAGAGGAGAAGTTCATTAGTTATTGTACCCCGGGGGAGCTACCAGGTTACACGTTTGGATTTAATCAGCATGGCGTGGCAATGACGTGCAATACTTTGGTCCAGAAGAACTACACCGATAATGCGATTGGTAAGTATTACGTAGTTTATAGAAATGTTGACTTCGAGTTTGAAGATTTAATTTTGAAAGTAATTGATTATCATCAAATCAAGGTGGTTCTCATATTTTTACGTTCAACTTCTTTACTAAGACATGTAATTAATTGACCAATTGCAATAGTGATATACATGTTGCTATATTTGTTTCATTCCAGTTTCCAGTTTCGTTGGTAGAGCAACGCTGGGAGCGTCAAATCTCACTGAGGTCGTCGATGTGATCAAGAAGTCGCCAGGAATAGCTTCTGCATTTAACTTTAACGTAGGAGTATTAGCCGGATCTAGCGATGATGATGCCATAGTTTATAGCATAGAGTGTGCTAACAGTGAGACAGAGTCGTTAGTCAATGTAGCTGAATATGAAGGTTTTGATTATCATGTGAATCTGTAAGTACTCATTTGATATCTAAATATGTTCGTTTATCACCTTATCCAGAATACGCGCACATACACACACACACGCACATACATACATACATACATACATACATACATACATACATACATACATATGAATATTGAAGTTGAGGTTGAAGGAAGAGGAAATCATATATATTAATTAGGTGTTTACTTATTATGTCTTGCCTTTGAATACCTTGAAAAAGAATTTTTATTCGAAACGTCGAATTACATATATTTATTCGGACTGTCTTTGAACTTCCTTATGCATTTCTTAAATTTCTACATACATACACACACATACATACATACATACATACATACATACATACATACATACATACATACATACATACATACATACATACATACATACACACACACATATACATACATACATACATACATACATACATACATACATACATACATACATACATACATACATACATTTGTACATACATCAGATACCCATCATATCATTTCCATGATATGTGATAATATTCCTATTATACAATTCCACACTGTACATGTGTTCACTTTTAAGATTCAAAAGACTACAGGTTGAAGACGGTGCAATTGGTACAAGTTCAGGTCATCGTCAGCAACGAATTAATGAATTCAAAATTCCAGAATGTAGCAATGATATGCTTGAAATAATGAGTGACACTAACAATGAAGACTACCCTATACATCGTGGACGTTCTAAACAAGATTCAGCAGTCACAGCAGTTGTGGGTATGTGCTTTGACATAATGACGTCATGATTGACAGTTTTTGTTTGCTTCAGAACTAAAATGAATACACATGTCTCCACTAATGAGCTTACTGATACCTTATAAAATTTCGCGATTAAGGTCTGCATGCAATAACTGATAATTTAGTCCAGATCGTACTGTCGTTTAATGTTCGGCTTTGTACGGCAACCTTCGGAAGCACAACCTCATGTACAGCTAAGGCCGGTCTTGCACAAGACTGGGTTAAACTTTGTTGAGATTAAGTCGAGAGTTGAGAGTTTGGCCTTGATAAAGAAATCCATATATATTGCACCTCAGACTTGTTTGAATAATCAATCACAACGATGTCATCTGTTAATTGTTAGTACAAATTTTGAGTTTCAAACTTTCCCCATTTTAATGAATCTCCGTTTCGTTTTTCTCGTCAGCAATGTTTGATTTTAAACGCGAGATACTATCACTATTTAAGGATAACCCGAAGAAAACGAACTATGAACCAATCAGAGAGCTCTCGCTTAGACTCTGAGAACACACTAGGACGTCATCAATTTTGGTTATCAAAGACTCAAAAGAATTTCAAGAGGGGAATGGAAAATTACTAATCACGTGTCTTTGATGTTTTATCGGAGCTTATTTTATTCATATTGTAAATCGATGAGTCTACATAGTAATAACTATTTTTGCTGATCGATATAATAAATCTTTAAAATGGGCATTATGACTTGCTTCCGTTGGTAATATTGCAAAAAAAATTCAATATCCGTGGAGTGTATATTACAGTAAATGAATAGCAAATGTTCTATGGTATATGAAAAAGTTGAAGAATTAAACACTCTACATCTAATCAGTGTATGTGTGTTGTTTTGTGTCAATCAGACTTTCTCGGTTAATGAATATTTCTGATCTGTCAACATAACGTCGTCATGGTAATACACAGTCCTCACAGAGGCATAACGTTTAATAAAAACAGAATTCATAATTTTCCAATTATAACTTTCAAAATGGACTTATTGCTTTATGATCATATTGCAGTGCAGTTTCAAAGAATTTAATGTTGAAAACGTAGTCTGTTGTGCTAATTTTTGTTACGATTTTATCCCTATAGGAGAAGTCTAAGGTATGCAATTTCTAGTTATACTAGAATTGCAACACGATATCTACCGATTATTTCGTTCTATTGAAGTTGTTCACTTTGCTATCACGTACAAATGGTTACACACAACGTGACCTGGGAAAAATAACAAGTCGAATTTAGAACTATGAAGATTTTGTATTTTAGCGCAGCATGCAAAATAACATTAGACTACTGGCTTAGAATCACAATCAACTGTGGGGGAGAGGTGTTCCTTGTCAGAAGATGCAATCTGACAATGTCTGAATCATTGACTTGAGGGTAAAACAAACACGTGCACGTCAGTGTGGTAAATACTACAAGCTTGCACGTGTACATTTGTGTCTCAAAGACAATTATGTTGAACAGCTAGTAATAGCATTGGATGACTGATAATTATACAGCAGTGTAATATATGTAGCGGTTCCATGATGCTTCGAGTGCCTCCGTGAACACAACCAGTGTATTTTGTACTCTAAAAGGGTTGTGTATGTGCTACTCATGGGGACGGTCAAGTATCACCTGACCGTAACCAGGTAAAACTAGTTTTTCATTCATTCATTCGGTCTTTCTTATAAATTATGTACTAATAGACAAAGGAGAGAGACTCTTTCCAATGTCTATGGAAATACAACTCACAAGTAAACGGCTTAATTTTAATTTTCAAAATGTTATGTCTAGTGTAATAGAGAAAAATCGGGCCAAAAAGGGAACCACACAAGCGACGTCGTCCCATACACTCAGCTTGAAACCGACAATCGAGTCAAAGTAATTTCCTTTTCTTTACTTGAAAAGGTGTGTGTGTGTGTGTGTGTGTGTGTGTGTGTGTGTGTGTGTGTGTGTGTGTGTGTGTGTGAACTCTCAATCGGGATTCTAACGTACCTGTAATTCCTGTTTTTCGTCTATCTTCCATCCTTCTGGATTCACCTTGTGTACATCAAGTATAATATCTTTACCCCGTGGATGAACTTCTAGTATCACGTCCGGGCATAACCTTCTACCACGTTCAATGATGTTAACTGCCTGTGTGCGAGAGAATAAAAAATGGAAAATAAAATCGCAAAAAAAGGAACATTGTTACGGTGGAAAAGAAACACAATTTTAGAGTGAGTTTAATAAACAGTTATAGCGAAAAACTATAGCGTAACAAGCATTTTTACTTTTTGAAAAGAAAAGTATACTCGATGTTCAATACTTGATTTCTGATTTGTCAATTGTAATATAACACGTGATTATATTATCGTTTACAGGTTTTTTTTTACTATTACGTAATTTATATACAAATCAAATTACTATCAATATGTATTCTCACTATGCCGAACTTTTCGGTGAAATAGTTTCTACCGAATATTTTGCTTTGGCTTTGTCTTATTTTCGTTTTTTTTTTCTATTTTTTATTTAATTTTATTTATTTATTTATTTATTTATTTATTTATTTATTTATTTTATTTATTTTTTTATTTTTCTATTTATTTATTTATTTATTTATTTATTTATTTATTTATTTATTTATTTATTTATTTATTTATTATTTAAGTTTATTTAATATTGAACTGGAAGGGAAACAAAGAAATGTCTGAACTGAGTTAGTTTCAGCGTATTTGTTAGGATTTTAAATTCGTTTGAGTATTATAAGCTTTTGCACGGAATTGAAATGAATTGAATTTTAATGTTCCAAAAAAAGTGAACCGTGAGAGAGTTAAATGTGAGAACCTTTCTCAGCTTTATGTGACGTTTTTCGATACCATTACTATATTTAGAATAAATTAGAATTACTAACTGAAGATCTAGAAATGTCAAGTCTGACACGTGTTATCGGTTAACATCGTCTAGTTTGCTCCATGTATACTGTGCTAACATCATGAACATCAAGAACGCAAATACACCGCAAAATATCCTGAAAATCATATATTCAGCGAACATACCTCCGTGTCTGCTGCGTTATCATTCCATATCCGTAAACGAAAGTGGAAAATATCACAAGTGACGTCACCAGGTACAGAAAACGTTCCGATTCGAAGTATCTTAGGTGTTTCAATTACGTGGGTAACCTCTGCTACAACTATTACGTCAACCAGACGATCAACCAATAGGAGACAGTCCCTCTCGCGGGTTAGAAAATGCATATTTTTGTCGTCTGCTACTTTCTTCCACGTTTCGAAATTACACTCGTCGTCCCTGTAGTAGGCTTGAAAGAACCATTTGTTGGATTCCCTCACGCAATGAGGGAATGTCATGATAGCGGGTCTGTTAAGCTTTGTCCCTAGCGACCCACATCGGATAAGAGGAGAAACAAACGTCTGTTTGCCCGACAACGTTGGTAGGAATGAAGCGCTGCGTTCGGGGTCGACGTACATGTGGATTTCGAACTCTCTGTCCATGTCGGCGTCGAGTTGGATGCTAACCGGTGATGGATACGAGGTATGAATATAGTCTTCATTGTCTGGTATTCTGGGAAGACTTAGAGATATCCTGGAGTCTGGTACGCACACCGTTCCACCTTCACGTCCTAAAACACCAGCTGCAAATATCGGAGTTGTAAAGATGACGTCCCTCCGTGTCCAACTGCACTCGGACCTTGCAATTTTCCGGTGATACTCTTCAAGACACGATAGGCGGTAGTCGTCGCCATTGAACCAGCTAGTCTGAGAACTTCCTGGAGTTGTAATTGTACGCTCGGTAAATGTTGGGCTTGGTACTAGAAAAAAAGACGTAGTAGTCGAATTAAAAATAAATTCCGATAAGTACAGGTAAGTTATCTAAATGTTGATGTAACTTCCTATGTATTTACTACTGCAGCCTCAAAGCATATAGGCTTATTAGTTGATTTACTTCTGGTGAATGTACAGCTGTATGTAACTTTTACAGTGTAGTATACTTTCTAAAATACTATGAAACGTATACTATGTTCATGGTTATTTTCAGTTTCACATAATCAGTCAATATATATATACATATACACATATATATATATATATATATATATATATATCCGTGTGTGGGGGGGGGTGAAGTACGAATTTCAAAGTTAAATTGACGGGTGGAGTTGGTAAATCATGAAAAAAATTGTTAGGTTTGCATTGATTAGAATATGTTTACTAAATACATTTAGGACAATAATGGGCATAAATTAACATAAATTATTGTTGTATCTCCATCACTTCTCAGGCTAGAAAGTGTAAGATTAACCCTGGAATCCACACTGTTCTAAATGACTTACTACGGAGTATGGTGATGAAAATACAGTGTTTTTTGTGTAATTATAACGGAGGGTTGCACTGCTATATTATATGATATAAATAGAAAGATATTCCATTCGACTTACTGACGGATATTTGGTCTAGTTGTAGTTCAAGTTGTGATCCAAAGCTTCCATCTGAAGAATAACTCCTGCTTATTCTACTACACGGCCTGTCAAGAAATTCAGTTGTTACCAATAGCTTAGATATCCAACCTCGGTCGACATATTGTTGAATAAACACACTGTGGTCGATACTGTTTGGAACAAGGCTGATAAGTAGACCACACTGAGCCTTTGCTCGTAGAGTCAGTCTATTACGTATATCTGAATGGACGCAAAGTTTAAAGGGCATTCTTGGGGCACAATCTTTCCAGTCGATCAGACGCCGGTGAATGATACGAAGGCATCGGATTCTCTCTTCCTTGCCCCGTTCTTCAATATTGTCACGTAACACTTCCATCAGTTTGAAAGTTTTTTCCCTTATTTCGAGGGCACGGCTCAGAAGATCATGAAACGCAGACAAGAGCTTTGCTTCGTCCTTTATTCCAGCTTCAGATAATGTATCACGACACATAGCTACTTCTTCAAGGTTCACGATTTTATCACCTAACATTTTCCGTGGTCTATAGTCCTCCAACGCCTTGTCAGCCGCCAGTGTAAATCTCAAAACATTAGGTCTAAAATTCTCCCATCGTTTCTTCAAACTTTCTGTCTTCTTCTCAATATCTTCCACATACTCTAAGATCGTCGTGTTCAACATTTTGGTGGTTGTGGTTGTACCTGGAGTTAACAGACACTTTATAACAGGATCTACTGTTTACACCATAAAATACACATATACTTATCAGTCTATCTGTAAAATCAATAGAAATATCGATCGTCTTAACACACACACACCCCGTCAGTTATAAATAGCCCCAGCCTCCACTTAAAATACGCTTCTGTAAATCTTCGATCGTTTATGTCAATTTGAAAAGACGACAAATTCGTGCATTGTTATGAAGGTAATCAATGGTGTAAGACGGTAAGAAACATGTTAAGTAAATTTTGTGTTTGTTTGCACGTATTGTACATAAATCAAGTTGCGTAATCACACTTTTAACATTGAATTTGCTACATACATTGTGACATGAAAATGGCATTTGTCAATACGTTACACATACTGGCTGTTGACCAAGTCGAAGAATGAGACTTTAGTTTGACAGTAACAAATTATATTGTTTCCATGGAGATGTAATCCCCGGTCCTTGTAAAGGCCGAATTTGTGACATAACAGAAACAATCGAAATAAATCTGCCTGGATTTCGACACGATAATCTCATATCATATGACCCTGGAACAGATGCATACACGATTCTCATATCTGTCGATTTGTCGACGGACTCTATCCCAGCGTCACGATTCTCATATCTGTCGACTTCGTCTAACTGTTGCTTATCCTACCCATTCGTATATTTGTATTATGTGAACGCCATATGTAGTTATATCATTTAGTGCCCAAAATAAATGTTTAAGATCATTTTCCACTTAATTTTCAAGAGTCCCAGAACACGCAATTTTGAACTTCTTCAATCCCAATCATTGTTTCGACTACTTAGATGAATGTCATGAACTCAAATATTGAACAGATTTTATTTTATACTAGCAATTTCTTTAAATAAGGAAATATGCATAAGACAGACACATTTTACCAAAGAATCAAATTATTCTTAATATTTTAGAACGTATATTCAAGTTGACGTCGTTGTCATATGTTTGCATGATGACGGTCCTCTGGGTCATCCCTTCAATTAAACTAAGTCCGAATATAGCCACATACTATCAATCATCCTGTTGCTGGGTATAAATCATTGTAGAACGATGAAGTAGATATATGTAGGAAAATGTCAAAAATTTTACCGGTAGTTCAACTTATATTTATAATGGCAACTGAAACTTGGCAATTCATCGAGTGTCGATGCTATTTAGGAGGGCATATACTGTATTTACAAAATGTAATTGATGCAGACTAATTTCCTGTGTATTACCGGTAAAGAGAAATCTGCCGTTTTATATTTAACAGACGTCCCTCTATCATGGATTGATGTCATGATTTAATGTTACTAGTACTCGCCTTGGAATTTTACACTTTGGAAATTACTTTGTTTAGAGAAATCTCAAACTCAAACTGGCTCAGTTAAAATCAAGAAAAACAATTCGTGTGTCACCGTACGATTTTTCTTAAAACAAAGGTCAGAATGATATATATAAAAATCAAGCCATTTCAGAATCCAATATGGCCACTGAATACTGTGTTAACCTTAAAAGTTTAAATGTCCAACCGTGGTCCAACCATTGAATTAGTTAATTAACTCTGTGGGATATAAACGGTTGACCGGTCCAATAAGGTGAACCCAAAATTTCTTCAAAAGGGACTGGAACAAGTTTTCATATAATCGCAACGTTTCGAGATACATTGAGAATGTTCATTGTAGGGTACTTTACCCACTAGCTGCATTCTACCTTCATTAGAATGTAAAAAAATATCGTTGCCAATAAACACGTGGAGAAGAAAGAACTTTAGCCGGTAACATTGCCCCTACGGATAAAAGAATGTATTGAAAAACTGGTTTGACTAAATTGGGTTGTTGTTTTAATAGACGGTAAATATCCACATCTTTTATCTATCGTGATGTCTTTTGTAACTGGTATCAATTACCCGTGGATTGTCTGCCATATTTTCATTCTGCTAGACGACTTTGTCCTTTCAGATCCCATGCTAAGATGCTTTCACTGACGTAACAGAACGTGAAACTTTGAAGAGATAACAAGTTTGCCTTTAAAAATCTGTGACGTAACATGGTGTTCAGGTATGTGTAAAAGAATGGATTGTACGCATCAATGGACGTACGGCCGGACGGTGTCAAAACAGATTTTCTATTTCATTGTCCCACTTTAAATCATTTAAAATTGTGACAATGACTATGATAACACGTGAGATCGTCTTAATCCGTTTTCCGTGTCTGTGTTCCAGTGAACATACTAGTATGTAACATTGACCAAGGGGAGCATACATTAACAGATACCGACAGGGGCTATTGTTTTGTTATATGCTTAGCTCTAGCCGTGACTCACGCAATACTGATTTCAGTGTTTGGGTTTGCTGTTTCAATCTATCAGTACTGGGTGATATAAAGAATTTGATAGAGGGTCTATGGTTATACCAAAGCACCATTGTAAAGTATGATAGCGTGTGAAAATAAATATTCGTTGTGTTGTTGTGGAGACACCACGTGATGGTGTCTGAAACCATGGGTATTAGTGAGACTAATACATCCATGATGGAACTAATAAACTGATACATGCAGATGTCATACCTACACATGTAAATATACAAGTTTGGTTCCACTCTGTTCAGGAAAATTGCAAAAAAATAAACACATTATAATTCAATTCAGTAGAACGGGAACAGTTTATGTAATAAAAATAGCTCCAAAATATTGAATTTAATAGCAAACTAAAATAAAGAAGTATCCGTAAGTATGCACTTCTTTATTTCAGTGTGCGCTGTCGCGTTGCAACCACGCAATGACAAATCTAACCGGTCGTGTAGTATGGAGTATATGACAACCTCATTCAGATATATATTTTGAAGTCTGTATCATGTACACCAGACTGGTCGTGTGTACGGATATTCGCCAATTCCAGTGATACTATTATGCGACTGAGAAGACCCCACCAATTAAAATATAAAAGTTTCTAATTTCTTTACGTATTTCAAAAACTCCATGCGTATTGGTAACACTTACTAGGTGTGTCGAATATGACTCTTGAACGGGTGGAAACTTACTGTACTGAGTGCTTCACGCTGAAGTGTCGAACAATCAGACTTTCAGTGGCATTCGATCGTCAAGCAGTTGTGTACTGTCATTGACATTAGCAATGTTCCAGACGTATGTTGATGAATGTGTATGTACTCACGTTTTGTAGTATAGTGTCGATCGTTTTATGTACTTACCAACCTCCACTCTGAGTCAATATTGACATTTTTTGTTGCTATTTTGCAATTGAGACGGTGTTCATGAATCGACTGTATAGCGTGACACAGGTCGTGCAGAAAATTTGTACTACAAGAACATACAATATGCTTCATTTAACTCGACTTACCTATCGCTCACTTGCTGAGCATAGGTCAAAAATGTCAAGCTTAGCCGTAAGAAATACCATACACACTGAATACATTGGCAAAGCCTATACGCATTCAATTCGGAGAGATACCCTTGAAGTTTCACTATTTCTCTTTTTGTTATAATTGAACCCCCTAGAAGATTACAAAAGAGAACCATTCTATTGTTAGCTATTTACCGCTAAATAATACACACCTAGCAGAGAGTTGTTGGTGCTGAATTTTCCTGTCCCTAACAACCAAAAGATTTTGAGTAAAATCTAATGAAGTGTTCTCTGGGTTGGAAAATTGGCAAATCCCTGGTTTATTGCAAATACATACCATCGGTTACATTGGTATCGAAACAACTTTTGAGCAAGAACTATAGTCGTGTATCGAACGACTTGTTGTCTGTACTTTAGTGAAACTCGTTCAACTGTACACCGAGTTATAAATGAATAATATATTACAATTTCAACCACCTGCACTGATATCGCTTAACTACCGGTTTCTATATACAGATATAAAGACAGCAAGTACAGCCCGTGACGCTGTTGTCATGCCGACGGGGATTTCGGCGCCATGTTCGCATGCCCTAGTGTTATCTTCACTCAAAATGCAACGATAAATACTGTATATGCAGCACTGTATTTCATAAGCGTTGTTTAAGTCAACATCAACTGCACACTGTTGTAACACATGTTTGCTATTTGTATATACAAACATAAAAGTATTTCTCGCCGTGTTGTAGACTTTAATTTTGGAGTGAAAAATAGGTGACGATATTTACTTAAATCTTAGAAACCATATATTTCCTGCTTGGAACCGTAGTGCTACGACGAATCTAGAAACCATGTAGCGTAACCAACTAGATTATCACCAAGGACTTTACCAATCTAACTTACCTAACAACACGGGTTT
>NC_135561.1:21153485-21245985 GCF_964340395.1 Glandiceps talaboti | reverse complement strand
ATGACGAATATTAATGGTGTACTGTCGTCACTTCTTAATGTTTTTGTTTTTTAAAGTATAGTCTCTAAAGTACAGTCATTGTTTATACATATTGTTGGAATCATCACAGAATGAACGTCAGTAATTGTCGTATTTGTTATTTTTAGATGTAAACAGACTGTATAAACTGTCTCTCAATATTTAACAACAAGTTTTGTGTTATGTCTAATATAGCTTCTCACATATACAGAAGTGCACTGTTTAATTTAATTGCGTACAGACTGGGTTTTGACGATCTCAGGGATAGTTTTGTAGTACATATATAACTATCAACTAACGTCCACTTGTATTGTCAGAACTCACCAACGTCTAAACCCTGATATTCAGGCATAATACATCAACGATTTGATGACGTCATGATAATTTATTTATATGCACACTGACACGTGGGAAGAGGGGGACACCCCTATTATTCATATCGACTGTGCTAACAACGATAGAGGGCGATCATTAATGTTATCTATACAGTCGAAGGAATGTATTGAATGCCGTTGGCAGAATACTACAATACTCGAATAATGTAAGGCAAATAAATCAAAACATTCATTTCCGATATTATGACTTCAGCAAATAGGGTAGGTAGGTCAGCATTGTATACACGGAAACATTGATAGAAGTAAATTGTTACGGTTTTACTTTTTGGATACCAAACTATTATTTAGAGTCGAGGACTTAAACTAGGGTCGGTCGTGTTATCGGAAACACAGTATGTTTTTTATTTGGTCTAATCGTTGTAATAGTTTTTACTCAATTTGAGCAACTTTAAGATAAAACTTAGTAACTATACTATGGTACTATGATACGTTCTTGAACTTATTTTCGACTTTTACTTATACAAATATGTATGCCCACCAAGTGAGCAAACTTTATACACGTTTTACTTCTTACAAAAATAACGAATGTGTATAGTCTGGACTATCTATTACATTATCCGTTAAATAATTTTATTCAATGTGGGAGATAAATTTCCGTTATTTTTTAGTCTGAACTTTTTATATCCTTTGTGAAGCATGTATGGACACCACGTGATCAGACTTTATACTAGTAGTTACAAATTGACTATTTCTACTGTCTACGTGTGGAGGTCACGGTACTCTACTGCAACAATTGGTGTAGACAGGTTTGACATCAGTAACGTCACCCTATTGCAAGTACAATTAATCTAAAATCCATCCAATAGCTTATATCAACATATCTAACCTGAGTAGTCTTAGTTTATGTGTATCTTAGTAAGCTGGAAGCTCGGTTTCTGCGGTCATATCACCAAGTAAGGAGCCCAATATGTATCACTAAGACGCTGTATTATTGGTCTTTCAAATGTATGTTGGACTGTAACACATCTATTCTTTGAAGCATAATTGATAAATTCAAAAGTAATCTATTTATCACCGACACACACAGAGAGAGACTATGTACATAATCCATACGTCCACTCGAAAGAGATTCGATAGTAAACCAGCTCCTGTAACCAAATTTAGTCAACATAGGAACGCACTCAGTGATACGATATGATAATAGCTTAAATAACAATGTTACCATGTCAACTGCAGAAGCCTTCAACTTTGACCAACTTATCTATCACGATTGACATAAATAACAATGTCCTTAATATAGGCGGACCTTGTAACAGGATATGGGCACTGTTTTTTTTTCTGGCGACAATTTACTTTCGGCTGGCCGAATGTGTGTATATAACAACTGTTGTGATTTGACTCCACGGTGACGTAAGTGAATTGTATCCTAATATATATGTTGTAGGGTAAGTCATAACTTACGCGTTTTTCAGTGTGGTTCCCTATCAGACTACCACATTGCTGGTCACATTTCGAGCGAACGATATTATGTTAACCTTTGTGAATCATGTTAGTTGTCACACGTACAAGTGTCTGTCAGCATGACAGACTTGACAGTCTGTGTGAATTTCTATGATGATTTAGACTACTCCATGCTATGGCACATAACTACACGTTTGATACCGTCAAACGTCACCTAAGGCGTGTTGTTTTTTGAATACCTACATGTTCTGTAACATAAAATACATCAAACTTTGCACAGTAAGATATCCCGCTCTGTTAGTCCTTTGTATATTGTACTGTGTGTCATCTGATGAGCCATGGATAATAGTATGTAACACTAAGTTGTCAGGTGCAGTCTCAGTCTCACAAGCTGTTTTTGTAAAAAAAAAAGTTAAGTTGTTCTTACGCAATTTTTGAGAGGGGGCGCAATTTTTTTTCGATCGGTAGCGGGAGGAGTCAAACACGGAAGAATTGCGGCGGGAAAGTCCTGATTTTGATACAGTGGGGGGGATCATGGAATTGCGGGGGGAGGGGCGCACATTGTGTACGTTGCAATGAATTGTTGGCATAGTGGATAGCAGAAACGTTTTCCTGGTGGGGTGTGGGTAAATCATTCTCAATATTGGGCGGACAGTTGGCTAGCGGACAAGTTGAAATCAAGTGGGAGGGACCGGAGGGAGGGCAGATATCCTTCAGCACCAGTGAGGGCACATAAGAACAGTTTAACAAGGCGATTCTGTTAAAAACATCATTTTTGGTCTGAAACATCATATAATTAATGAAAACCACAAGTTGATATGTATGACGTCACTAGTACTGTCAGAGTGTTGAATATTTGATTGATTTTATGCCACTACAACGTCATAGAATTGTTTATTTTTCATTTGATGGCAAAACATAGTTTTTTTACTTGTTTTCTTTGTTTTGTTCTAAAGTATAAAAAATAGTTTCCATTTAAAGTCATTTAACAAGTTTGAGGAATGGTCCAGCATCTGATATATATATTGTCACTATAGCCCGTTAACAATTTATAACTATATTTATTTCAAATCCGATGTTATAATTACTACATAGACACTGACGGTATACCTTTATCATAGACTTTAGCAGCCCATTGGGCAGTGTCAACATACTTGACAATACATATATGCATTATACGTTAGTATTGTGACATGGCTCATTTTACAGTACGAGTTGAATGAGTAGGTGGGTGGGTAGGTAGATAGGTAAAGAGATTGGTATCAGTCTTGAATATTGGTGGAAAAAACGAATCTATAGTCATGCACAGAAGGGGTATGTCGAATTTAGGGGAACTTTTTAAATCGAGCTTAGTGTACAAAATTGTCCTACCAGTGATGGGCTGTAGACCAAGGAGTAAAGCCTTTATATTGATTAATGACGTCATCATGTCATGTAAATGTCATGTATGTATGTATGTATGTATGTATGTAGGTATGTAGGTATGTAGGTAGGTATGTAGGTATGTATGTATGTATGTATGTATGTATGTATGTATGTATGTATGTATGTATGTTTTGGTATGTGTGTGTATGTATTGTGTGTATGTATTGTGTGTATGTGTGTGTGTGTGTGTATGTATGTATGTATGTATGTATGTATGTATGTATGTATGTATGTGTGTGTGTATGTATGTATTGTGTGTGTATGTAATAATAATAATAATAATAATAAACTTTATTGCAACCTTATCTATCATTTTAGATATCAGTATAGTACAATAAAGTAAAAAGAAAATGCTTATATTGACCATACACAAAAAACAGAGTAGTTTCACAATGTGAAAATCAACATATACATGTAAATGCAATTGTCGAATGTATATCACGAGGCAGCTGGTATATTTTTGTTCAAGTTGTGTTCTCGAATTTTGAATCCTTGTTGAATAAATTTACTTATTTCAACTAGTTTATTTGTGTCTTTTATTTTGAGAATCTTTATGAGATTATCCATGCTTGAACCAGAATATATATTTAATTTGTTAAAGAGTTCTTTCCTTTCATTTTGATATCCTGTACAGCGTAATAAGAAATGCTCCTCGTCTTCTATTTCACCTTGTTTACATACAGGGCATGTCCTGCTTGATAAGGTGGTGTTTGTGTATCTTCCTGTTTCTATATGTAAAATATGTGCACTACTTCTAAGTTTTGTCATTGCTGATCTGTATTGCGGGTTTTTAATGTCTTCTAAATAGTTTTCAAAGTTCATATCCGACTTAATTTGTCTATATGTACGTAATTTATTTTTATATTGTTTGTCCTTGTTGTCCTTCATTGTGTCCATTATATTTTTGTGGAGAAGCAACTTTAACTTTTCTTTAAATATAGCTATTAGGTTTTCACTGTTAAAATGGTTTGGTTCAACTGTCCAGACCTTCTCCATACTCAAAAGTTTTAGTGTTTGCTTCATTCCTGTGGCCCATGATTGTATTCCACTGGACTCCAGATTTTTACTCAGACTGTAAGCTTCCTTAGTTAGGGTATTTTCTGCTTTCTGTGAGATCTTTAGCCAATATTTGAACATTTGTGTCAGGCCAGATACTAGTAGGGGATAGCGGCCTAGTTCCATAAGGCAAGCTGTGTTGGAAGCTTTACAGTTCACATTTAGTAGGAATTTGCAGAACTTTATGTGTAGTTTTTCCATGGGAGTTGAAAATTTCATTAGGTTTTGAGACTGGTTAATGTTTTCATGTGACCAAACCTCACTACAGTATAGCAGAATGGGCTTCACCACTGCATCAAATAATTTAAGATGTAATTTGATGGGGATAGTTGTTTCTAAAAAACAGGTCTTGTTTTAGTTTAAACAGTGCCTTCAGTGCTCTATATCTTAGGTCATCTTGTGCCCTGTGTAGTTTCCCTGAGGTGCTCAGTTTTATTCCAAGGTATGTGTAGGAGGGAACGCAGTCTAGTACTTGCTTGTTTATGTAGAATTTAAATTTCTTCAAACATTTTCCTGACTTATTGAAAATCATGATCTTTGATTTGGCAATATTTATATCTAAGTGCCATCTTTCACAGAAGATTTCGACTGCATTGAGGGCATTTTGTAGACCAGTATTTGATTTCGATAGTAACATTAAATCGTCAGCATATAGTAAGCAAGACAGCCTGCTAGTTAGAAGAGTTGGTGGGTCATTGTTTGACATATCAAACATACATACATACACACATACATACATACATACATACGTACATACATACGTATGTATGTATGTATGTATGTATGTATGTATGTATGTATGTATGTATGTGTATGTGTGTGTGTGTGTGTGTATGTATGTATGTATGTATGTATGTATGTGTGTGTATGTGTGTGTATGTATGTATGTATGTATGTATGTATGTATGTATGTATGTATGTATGTATGTATGTGTGTGTGTGTGTATGTATGTGTGTGTATGTATGTATGTATGTATGTATGTATGTATGTATGTATGTATGTATGCATCGCGTCACTAGTAGATTGATTTACGACAAATTGATATCATTGTACATCATGCTGACATAGTTTAATTCGTAATTTCATCAATCAACACTAGTACTGCAATAGAATGTCTTTCGACAACTCACAGTCTCACAGACATCTTAATCTGGGAATAAAGCCATGACCTAAAAAAATATGAACAAATATCAGCGTCCTCGACTAAAGTGTGTTAACACCTGTTTACGACACCATTCATTACAATTTACAACCATTGGTGGAGCTGGGAACAATAACTTGAATTCCTAGCTACTTAAGTACCGTCAAAATACCATATATACCGTATACATCATTGCGCTGCCTAAATTTTATGTTGTAAATTCACTTTGTCGTTAACCTAGGGGGTCTGTGTCAGCGTTTACGAACTCTTTCTTGAGCACGAGATTTCGTTCGGTGTTAACCTATAGTTTGAACCACAATACATCACAATACAATGTCGCTCTTGCATTCTTCACAGAAGACGACGAATGGTAAAATGTCGCAGAAGCCGTATACGTGTACACTGGATCCAGAAACCATACAGATAGCTCGGGTAGAAATAAACGAAGACCCCGACACACGACATCAGAAACTAGATGAAATGAGATTGATGTTCAAAACCAGACCAGAAATACGTTTTCGAAGTGATGACGGTTTTTTGCTTCGATTTCTACGCAATAAGAAGTTTAATGTTGACAGAGCCTTTCATAAGCTTGTTCATTATTACGAAGTGAGGCGAGACTATACTGACATCTTTGGACTTTTCCAACCACTGCAGTACAGGTATATTTTTGATGCCGAAATGGAAATGGTATGTCCTGGGAGGGATCCCCAAGGGCGGAAAGTTATCATTGCAAGGAACTGTAAGTATGGGGACCTTCAAAGGTGTAAATATAAACAGATATTCACTCACTTTCTCGCTAACTTACACACACACACACACACACACACACACACACACACACACACACACACACACACACACACGCACGCACGCACACACACACACACACACGCACACACACACACACACACGCATACATACATACATACATACATACATACATACATACATACATACATACATACATACATACATACATACTTTACACATGTTTATTTTGGTCTTGACATAACTCGTACTATATGAACCTCCTTCCTTTACGACGGACTAAAAGTTATATCATGGTCATATTTTGTATACACATACGTGACGTAGATTTAAACTAATTCAGGTGTGTTGTACAGTCAGGCATTCAGTGGATTTACCAACACCGAGTTATGTTGTCTGCTTCGTGGTTTATTATCACAGTGATTTGCAACAGACGCTGGGACTTGGGGCTGTTTAAGTACATTGAATTTTTGGCATACTCCTATCATTTCGAATGTAAATTGTACACGGTAACTAGAATGGAATGGAGGGACGTCAATCGCTATAATGTGAGCATTTAAGGTCAAGGACAGTCAGTTCAAATTGGGTCACTATCCATTTAAACGTAGAATTTGGTCGCATCCGAGGTGGTATCTAACAATGCACTACTCCACCGGCCAGGCTAATTCTATAGAAGAACAACAACACAAGGGCCTTTACACTTTATTTCCTTACCTGAAATTACTTAGTCTCCATATTGAGTTATTGAGCTCAAAGAGGCGTACAATTCATAGAACCCTGTCATTTCCATCTGCTATAGTCTTTTCTATTTTAAGAACAACATACACACCAATATATATCTAAAACCCGGCATTACTGTAAGACTGGACTCCCTCTGTTATACTTTATCATTTGCCTCGTAGGCTGTAAAGCACTAGCTGTTACTGCACTATCATTTTTAATAAGACAACCAAAACAATATTCCTTAGAATACTAATAATTAGGCATTGTACATATTAATTACGTGTCTATCTTATCCAATGATAACGTTTACAGTAACAGGTAAAATTGTGATTGCTTTTAGAACACTGATTTTGAGGTGTGGACCGACACAAAATGATTCGATGTATTTATTGTGCCCTATTATGTGTACAGGTACACAAATATGTTTATCCACGGATGATTCAATACGGTTTAGGATTCGTGATATTATGAGTAAGTCATAATATCTAACAAAACGAGTATTAAAGATGTTACATCGGAAGCTATTGGAGTTTTGATTGTGAAAGGAAATACGTAATATATTAATGCTTACAATATTGTGTGGTTCCGATTACGCTCAATTTTAGAATAGGTGGGGTAGGTGGATTTGTTATTTTATATTTAAAAAAAATCATGTCTAGTTCAGGTAGGTATGTTTTAAGTTGTTTTCCATATGGTGTCTGTGTTATTGGTTTCTTCCCATCAGATGTACAGCCACAACAGATTGGAAGAACAGTTACATATAATTGTCTTCTTAAGTTGATGTCAGTTTCTGCATCCTCTATTTCTCGCGAGACCTCACAGTTAATTTTTCTCGAATACGTAAAAAAATGTTTAGTGTCGGCAGTGAAAAACTAGATGGGATCTTTACCCGATGTAAACACAAGAAGTAAACGACAAGAAATTTAAGTACAATAGACGGGAAATACGATAGGCAAAGTAAGTCGACACATTTCAACCAACTGACAAGTGTTTACTTTTTAAATATCACATTAGAAGGCAAATTGTACCCGAGAGTCACACGAAAGTCGAATTTCAAGAAATATATCGATACCTTTATCCAGTTATCACCCGGGGACCAACTGACCAACATATATATGTTCTGAGATAGCGTGAGAAATATTAATTACTACTGTACAGTACTATTAACTGTCTACAGCTCTCAAGCTGCTGGAAAGCGATCACTCTTGAGAAACAACTCATAGACGAGGATGGTTTTATTTTAGTTGCATCTTTTAATGCTTAGAATTTAAGAGAAGTTATTTTACTAACCCTACATCGTGTAGTCTCCCTCAAGCAAAGTTATAATTACAATTGTCTTAATCTGAAACAGGCCTACTGTACACAGGGGGATGAGGTGAGGCCTTCTGGGAAACAAAGTGAGGAGCCCCAAATCGTTTTAACCCCTACTTAAGCAATACTGATAGGGCCCATCTATCTAAAGAGATTAGGAGCTCCTCACATTGTTTGTTTCCCAGAATGCGTTGCCCATTGTACTGTGTCGCGTTTGTTCCGATTCACTTCCATCCAACTCAGAGATGCATGTGGATAACTTTGTGTGACATTCACCGCATTTACACATTTAACGAAGCGTTATACTTTTGTAGAATCTTTACCTTGACCGAAAGATGAGGTCAAATGTGAGTTTTGTTAGAGTAACTTAAGGTTCCTTTTATTATTGTTGGGTGCAAAGTTTCAAACCGGTAACTCTACCTGGCTGCTACGGCTCATAAATGAGTAATAGAGTCTATTTATGTTTCTGTCACGTCGATCGGTTACTGACCCAGTCTCGGTGCGCTGTGCCCTTTTCACCACAATTAGCACACCATAATCCTCATATATCTCCTGCTTCATCTCACAATAAGTTATTGTGATTAATTAATATACGCTCGTTGATTTATAGCAGTATTTTGTATTTATCAATTCCTATCTAAGATTTAGTAAATCATTAAATACTGGGGTCACTGGGTCACTGAGTACGGCATAACACTGACCTGACTAAAGGGACACAATCTAGCTCACACTTGTAACTATGTATGGTTATCAGAGCATGTCGTCTTGTTTTGAAACACACACACACACACACACACACACACACACACACACACACACACACACACACACACACACACACACACACACACACAGGCTACGTGCATATTAGTATGTGGTAATAGAATCTTCCGTGGTGTGCACAATCCAAGTTTCTTACAATGCAAACATCGTCGGCGTAAAACCACATACCTCCTTACTTGGCAGTGTACCATCCAAGACGTGTCACACCTATTGTAAAAGGTGCGTTGAAGTCATGCTTCGGTGGAAAAAAATAAGTTCTTGGTTGCGATAATGATGCACATGAACACGCATGTACACTCAAACTTTGGCGTGAGTTCTAGATCTAGCAGTATAAGACAAACTTCAATATGTTTTAGTAATTGGAATACTAGTTGGGTTGGATAGTTCAATTGAACACATATAGACACAAAGAACCAACAGGTTACAGAATGAGGGGACAAATTTCACTGAAAATATTCACACCTTTGAAAACTTTAATTTACCCAAAGGCATTTTGTGTCTGTCCCTTTTGACGTTATAAAATAAATTGAGTTCACCTGTTTGATTTTAAAGAAATTGGAAATCATTTCTTCCTATATCCGGCAGCCATTTTGGATTCCAAAATTGGTTAATTTGAATATAGCTTTGACCTCTACTAATCTACACAATTAGCATGGTAAATCCCAATTCGTTTCTCAATTTGAATAGAGAATATTTTGGCGTTGAACAAAGTGACATCAAAAGTTTGTTTTTTTAATTTTTATTTTTAGGCGCATGATGTGTTAAATAACTCTAGACTAGAAAACTGTGAAGTATTTAGGCTGTAAGGTACATCTCCATGGGCGTTCTTATATCCAGCACACTCATTCATGACTTTATTGTATGTGCGATGACCCTTATTTATAACCCTTATGATATGAGGCCATCCAAGTCGTGCATAATAATTGCCCCGTTTATCACCAAATTCTTGATTTATCATCACACGTTCTATTGATATCACGTGTTACAGTCCACTTACAACAATCTACACTTAGCAATATACGTTAGGAAAAATAAGAGTACTTTGAATGATCCAACCACCTCTTTAGTAAACACCATTATTTATACATGTTTGACAAGTGTTCATGCTGGGATGAGATACGGAACAACCAGACAGTCACTTGTGGCCAGGTCAAGAATTCACACAGTGTCAAAAAAAAATGAATATTCAAATAATACTATGACCCGAGTATGTGACCTGCAAGGTGTGTACATGCATGTCTGTATAAGTAGGGACAACACTTCTAGGTTAATCACCAGTGTATGTCTATGGCTTAGATATAGATCCGCCATGTACAGTTGAACTGGATACTGTTACTAGCCTATAGACTGGCGATTTCCAGTGTTCCTATAGATAAGACAACGCACTCAATGTAAATCCAACGTCGGGGTATTCCTCTATCACTAACCTTTTTACACTTTAAATATCACTTGTTTAATTAATTAATTAATTAATTAATTACTGTACAATACTTATCAATCGTGCTGCTTGTTGGCCCTCATCGCTATAAAATAAACAAACATGTACAACCCAAGCATTTATCATGCCTGTACTAATCCATTCGAAATTTTACAGAAACTGAAAATGTTATCTGAAAATAATAGTAATTATGGTTGCAGCTTTGACCAAGTATACTTTAATTTTGTAATATACATATTGTTGTTTACTTCTTCGATTTAAAAAATATGTTATCCCTCAGATGTACATGTGAAGTTCTTCTAAGAGATAGAAAGATAATATCGAACTGAACAGACAAATGTGATCTTGACCTTCACATCCCATAACACAATGTTAAGGGTTTGCTCCATTCAGTATCTTTCCTGAAGAATTGTTAGTCGGCATAATCTCAAAAATGAACGATGAAACAGTTAACCTGGATTATTCTGGAAACAATCTCCCTACAGGATACGTAAAATAAATTCTCACGGGGTTCATATCACATATACATATCACATGTTCATGTGCATAGTTATATTTATGTTTATGTCACTTCATTTTTTTCTGTCTATGTCTATTTTCATTATATTTAACTCTGTTCATGTTATTTTATGTTGCTATTCATGATTTTGTTCATGTTTATTTTATGTTGCTATTCATGTTCATATTGACATTTCTGATTATTTTCATTGTTATCCTTATGTTCACATTCAGCGCCTATGTTTATTTATAGTCACTGTCAATGGTTTATGTTAAATATGTGTTTATGTTTAGGTTTATATGTTTATGCTTAGTGACTTTCTTTATGCTGACTTTATGTTTATGTTTTTTTAGTGACTATCTTTATGTTGACTTTATGTTTATGTTTAGTGACTATCTTTATATACTGACTTTATGTTTATGTTTAGTGACTATCTTTATACTGACTTTATGTTTATGTTTATGCTTAGTGACTATGTTTATGCTGACTTTATGTTTAGGTTTAGTGACTATCTTTATACTGACTTTATGTTTATGTTTAGTGACTATCTTTATGCTGACTTTATGTTTATGTTTAGTGA
This sequence comes from Glandiceps talaboti, assembly GCF_964340395.1. Classification (NCBI taxonomy): domain Eukaryota; kingdom Metazoa; phylum Hemichordata; class Enteropneusta; family Spengelidae; genus Glandiceps; species Glandiceps talaboti. The sequence goes on along the minus strand of NC_135561.1, from coordinate 21,234,443 downwards.
CTATCTTTATACTGACTTTATGTTTATGTTTATGCTTAGTGACTATGTTTATGCTGACTTTATGTTTATGCTTAGTGACTATGTTTATGCTGACTTTATGTTTAGGTTTAGTGACTATCTTTATGCTGACTTTATGTTTATGTTTAGTGACTATCTTTATACTGACTTTATGTTTGTGTTTAGTGACTATGTTTATACTGACTTTATGTTTATGTTTATGCTAGGTGACTATCTTTATACTGACTTTATGTTTAGGTTTAGTGACTCATATATATATATATATATATATATATATATATATATATGTGTGTGTGTGTGTGTGTGTGTGTGTGTGTGTGTGTGTGTGTGTGTATGTATGTATAGGTGAACAACAAACAAACAGACAAACAAACAAACAAAAACACACACACATACACATACAAAAAGCAAAAATTTTGACCTACTTAAATATACAGTGAAAGGTTACATGACAAACGGTAATCAATCTATGAATATGAAGTATATCTAGCTTACACTGATTGGAGATAGTTTTTGAACTCTTTTTGGAAATGACTTCTGCTATTTATGTTGCGAATGTTGCAAGGGATGCTATTCCATAATTTAGCACCTGCATACTTGACAGTGAACTGGCCAGTCCTATGATTTGCTTTTGGCATGGTAAGGTCGTTTCTGGCGCTCTGTCGTGTTGAATTGCAAAGGAGTGTTGAATGGGGTGAAGAAGTCCTGAATGGTATCCAGTAATCTCAGTGCAAAGCGCCATGAACGAGAACGGCAGGCTGTAATTTGCGCTGTTTGAAAATATCAAGAATATTCAATTTATGTTTATGTTTTTATATGTCATTGTATAACGACTATGTTTATGGTAACTTTACGTTCATGTTAAATTTTATAGCAAAGTGGGACGTCGACAGGTATGACGTTGTTGAAGGCTTCCGTGGTTCGTTGATGATGATGGAGGCCATTCTGCAAGAAGAGGAAACACAAGTCAACGGTGTTGTCATGATTGCTGACTACGAAGGATATACGATGAAACATTTCACCAAGAGTAAACCTTCTCTTATGAAGAAATTAATGGATATATACGAGGTTCGTATAACTTTTTTTTTTCAATTTTGAAACTAGCGGAGTGGTTGCGGGTAATTCATGAAATATACACCTTTGGGATTTTTGGATTATATTGCGATGACTCACATACAGACTGCAGTGTACATTTGTGGAGTAATATGGCGTGTACTTCTTTAGAGACTAACGCAAACCATAAAGACTCTACACCTGTAGGGCCTATGTTCATACAGTATTAAATTTATATATTTTGTAAAATTATATTCATAGAATTATACTACAATAATTGAAAGTCTATAGTATCATATGATTTTCGATGAAATTGAAGAAGAACAGTTAATTTGGACTATACTAGGAAGCCTATGTTTCAACCTTACCACTATATGCTGTTTAGTCACACTCCACTGTTCACTTTTTTCTATACGTTTGTGACTCGACACTCTCCTCTACTGGTATTGTTCATAAACAGATTCTAACATATCAAACACTTTACTGCTCTGGCTATATTCAGGTAGATGTGCAATTCAAGCAGACGCCATAGTATCCCTCGTGCAACAACCTGCCGAGGTTGAAAGCCACGAGAAAGATTTGCTGTGTAACAGCCCTGGTGACAAGAGACGTTCACTATTATAGCCAGGCAATATATACATTTTTTGTAATATATCACAGACGTTCACCAGTAAGTGCCCCCTATAATAGCCAGGCAATATATAATTTATCACGTCTCAACAGACGTTCACCAGAGTGAGTGCCCCCTATAATAGCCAGGCAATATATTATATATCACGTCTCAACAGACATTCACCAGAGTGAGTGCCCCTATAATAGCCAGGCAATATATAATATATCACGTCTCAACAGACATTCACCAGAGTGAGTGCCCCCTATTATAGCCAGGTAATATATTATATATCACGTCTCAACAGACGTTCACCAGAGTGAGTGCCCCCTATAATAGCCAGGCAATATATTATATATCACGTCTCAACAGACATTCACCAGAGTGAGTGCCCCCTATAATAGCCAGGCAATATATAATATATCACGTCTCAACAGACATTCACCAGAGTGAGTGCCCCCTATAATAGCCAGGTAATATATAATATATCACGTCTCAACAGACGTTCACCAGAGTGAGTGCCCCCTATAATAGCCAGGCAATATATTATATATCACGTCTCAACAGACATTCACCAGAGTGAGTGCCCCCTATAATAGCCAGGTAATATATTATATATCACGTCTCAACAGACATTCACCAGAGTGAGTGCCCCCTATAATAGCCAGGCAATATATTATATATCACGTCTCAACAGACATTCACCAGAGTCAGTGCCCCCTATTATAGCCAGGTAATATAATATATCACGTCTCAAATATTGCTTTTACAGAATGCGCTACCAATACGTATCAAGGCAATGCATTTCGTGAATCAACCAGACATCTTTGAAAAACTTTTTAATATAATGAAAACATTCCTCAGTGAGAAATTGACGAAACGGGTAAGTACGGGAATTACGCACATCTCACGCTGAGTTATCGCGAGATGTATGAGATGTGACTACGCTCGGAATGGTCATATCGATTGCCTCCCCTGAATGTGTGAAATGCGAAATTATGTGTTTGTTTGTTTGTTTGTTTGTTTGTTTGTTTGTTTGTTTGTTTGTTTGTTTGTTTGTTTGTTGTTGTTGTTTTCGTCGTCGTCGTTGTCGTCGTCGTCGTCGTCGTTGTTGTTGTTGTTGTTGTTGTTGTTGTTGTTGTTGTTTTGTTTTTTTGGGGCGAGGTCTGTTTGTTGTTTCTTTATTATTTCCTACGTTTAGCATAAATCCTAAGCTTGGTAAATGACCCAAGAATGTAAATCACACTGAATGAATTCTTGTATCTGATTTATATTTGCAGTTGCATTTCCATGGAAACGAGTATGACACGTTGCACCAGCATGTACCATCTTCAATGCTACCGGCATACCTAGGTGGACAGCTGCCTGACTTTACCAACAAGGAATGGCGGGATCGGCTGTTTGCCTCCGATGGAGATTTCGAAGAAAACAACAAATTCGGCTTTTCAACATCGCGTCACTCTGTAAGTTTGGGTGATAAAAATGCCAGCGAATTGGCACCAAGCTCAGGAATTGCTGGGTCCTTCAATAAAATAGAGGATTTGTAGTCATAGTAACCTACAAGTTCGTCAGTCCAGTCGTCTCAACCATCGGCAGCGTACGTACTGCTACAGCGCCCTCTGCGTCAAATCACTGTGAAATGACATTACTTCAAATTGTATACTGAATACATTGTAATATGCGTGCAATAAACGATGAAGCATGATTAAGTCAGGTTTGAAATTGTGGAGGAGATCTTCCCTAAAAAAAGAACGACGTTGAAATTTCGACTATTGTATATTGCATCTACATTTTTACACAGGTCATTTACCTTTAAGCCATTATGCTAATGATATTGAAGTTTCAATTTTTTTTGTTAATGCAATGCCAAGCAAATGTGAATAGTAGTGCTAGTGGTACCAAGCAAAGTAACAATGAAGCCCTATAGACTAATTAAGTGGTTCACTGCAGCTCAGCGGAATAATTACAAGCTGGCTACACACAACTGAAAAGGATAACATTGAATAATACAAGGTTTGTATGTGCAAATGAGGATCTTTTGTTTGAACTACTTAATAGTATTTTGTTTTTCTTCGGCATATACTAAACAATATTTTGTAAATAAATAAATAAATAAATAAATAAATAAATAAATAAATAAATAAATAAATAAATAAATAAATAAATAAATACAACAATTGAAAAAAACACACTATATTCTATATATATATATATAACAGAGAAACCAAGTTGACAGAATTACTAACCGTTATAGAAACTACCATACTGTATCCGGGTTAACGTTAACGTTGCATTCTATAATATAAAGAGACGGCTACACTATGAACCGTTTTAACATTTTGATATAACTGTTTAAAAAATAGATATCGATGCAATGGAATTCATAAAGTCACATCAAGTTTTCTAATGTTTTTAGACATACCGACTAATTTAGTAACTGGAGAACTCGTTCGTTGTGGCATATGTACACATATTATCTCACCCCGCATCTATTTTAACAAGTTTCAACCCGGGAAATTAAATGAACTTACGTCCTTTTACTGATCCGGACTGTATTATGAATTTACGTATATTTTAGCGCGACTAATGTCAAGGGTGTTTCAGTGGTAATGTCCATTAGTGGCATGTCTTGGGCAGCTTTGTTACATTACTGTATATATTGTATGCTACGGTATAAACGATTCAGAGATTGTAATGTCATATTTCTGAATGGCCAAATAAAGTTTTATGTAAAGTTTGGTATATTTGTCATGGAAACGCGTTTTATTGTTTATAACCATATGAATTTTTAAAAATCATGGAGTTTGATTTATTACTCAAAGCAAGCCAGCTTTCTATATAGAACACCCCTTTTATGCTTATGCTTTGCATGACCCAACCAACCCTGTAAATTCGATACAATTTTTTCGATCGACGCCCTCTACGGCCTATTCCGAAATAAAATCACAGTGTGTCTGCTGCAGTAAGATGGAATTAAATGGCTCACATCAGTTTCGTATTTATCAAGGTCGAAGTCGTAATCCCTTTTCACGATTTTTCATAATTATGTTTGACGAGGTATAGTCACATTATCTCTCAATATTATTCATCTATCAGCCAGGAATTACTCGTGACCTAAGGTTTTGTCTAAGGCCTGTCAGGTCATTCGTATTTTTCCTGGCTGAAAGAAAAATATTGGGGATAATATCCAAAAGTCCTAGAATAGTTACATTCTTTGATGTTCACAGTATATTATATATATCAAGTGGTGTCATTAAAATCAAAATCATATGTTTGCTCCTGGAAGGTGTAAAATTTACAATTCAGGGTCCAAGTATTGGGGGAACGAAATCACTTGCAGAAGTTACATGTATTTATAAAGATTTGTGTTGTCTGTATGTATGTATGTATGTATGTATGTATGTATGTATGCATGTATGTGCGTGTGTGTGTGTGTGTGTGCATGTATGTATGTATGTATGTATGTATGTATGTATGTATGTATGTATGTATGTATGTATGTATGTATGCATGCATGCATGCACGCACGCACGCACGCACGCACGCACGCACGTATGCATGTACGCACGCACGCACGCACGCATGTATGTATGTATGTATGTCTTTGTCTTTGTCTGTGTCTGTCTGTCTGTCTGTCTGTCTGTCTGTCTGTCTGTCTGTCTGTCTGCGTTTGTCTGTGTGTGTGCGTCCGTGCATGTATGCATGCGTGCGTCTATGTGTGTGTGTGTGTGTGTGTGTGTGTGTGTGTGTGTGTGTGTGTGTGTAAGCCATACAAACGGTAAACAAACATTGTCTCCTTAGATTTGATTCCCCCCTTCTGTTGTCCAAAGAGGTTCTTTTATGACTATTAGGCTGGATTTTTCGTAACACGTCCAAAATACGTAACCATGTCTGCCGAAAAGGCAAAATTAGTATACATTGTCAGATTACCATAACAACAATAACGAACGTAGGATGATATAAATGTCGCCTTGAGTTATGAAGCTTTCACATATACAATATATAGCCGACCATATGGACTACAAATCGTATACACGTTGGGTTACACACAATTGTCAATGCTGTATTTTACCTTTGGAATCAAAAGATGTATTGTCACATACCGTTTGATATGTGAGTACAATTCATTATTAGACTGTGTTGCCGAGGGTCAATACTATACATTTTAAATCATATCAAATTATCGTTGCCAGGGACCCCATCCAAAATTATGGTTGGCTATCTCGACAGTTATATATTACTACATCAGCCAGGTTACAAAAATGACAAAAGAAAATGATGATGGGGAGATATTTGCAACGACTTTGATTCTATAGACGAGTGATATAATAATTCATGTGCCCATAAAATAGCATTACATTTTTCTTCAGGGTCATATCTTAATAGCTGTCTTTAAAAAACAGATTTAAACTGAATGCCTTCCATAAGGCCTTTCGATTAGTTCCTTTAGATAGCGAAATTCTAAACTACACCATACATAGTACATCACTTAATTTGTAAATTTAATCAATTATGCAAATAACATTAATATTCAAATATATATATATATATATATATATATATATATATATATATATATATATATATATATATATATATATATATATATATATATATATATACATATACATATACATATATATACCAACCCACCAACACAGACAATAGTGATGATATTTCTATTGTCTACACTCTATATAAACAGCACACCCAGAGAGTAGAAACCAGAGTTGTCTGATGATCGCACAATGCGTGAAACTCCGAGTTACAACCAAGAAAGAGTTCCAGTACTACCAAAGCAATATATATATATATATATATATATACGCTCTGCCACTGCGGTATAGAGCACTGTCTTAGCAGATTGATACTCACCAAGTTATATGTATATATATATATATATATATATATATATATATATATATATATATATATATATATATATATATATATATATATATATATATATATATATATATATATATATATATATATATATATATATATATATACCGGCTATACAGCATGTGTGTATTTTCTTATAATCAGTGTATCTACCAAATTATATGACACTGTAGGATTATATTGAACCAGGTATTATTGCCTCATTACCGAAAATCATTAATTAGCAAATTACTCATTATGGTTAGAAGCTAACCATCAACGTATACACAAAATTATATACAATTTGTAGCATGCATTACTGAAATATGCTTTATTACAGAAACTTAGTATTTATGCAAATACATCTTTAATGTTCATGGCATGCTTACGAAAACCTAATCAGTTGTAGCCATCCCCCTAAAAACGTTGGTGCCAAAGTTCATTTGATTTGAGCAAAAGGTTTTGAGAAAATCATGACAGACACAGAGACGTGCACATACAAGACAGGGGCACCCCCCCCCCCCACACACACAGACGCATCACTTCCAGAAGCGTAAAAAAAAATCGTAAAAATTAAACATCCAATCATCTTGAATAGTCAAAAAATTGTCAAATGATGTATGTTTATGAAATTGTATATTAAAAGAACGCCAAGACTTCAATTTTACCATTCTAATATCAAGTGTTTTATTTATTTAAAAAAAAACACATTATAGAGACAAGATTGAGGAGGATAGCATCACTATTCTGTTTCTCTTCTTTTTTGTAACTGAATTTATTTCTTTAGAAAACATATAATATCAACCGGCTATACAGGATGTGTGTATTTTCATATCATCAGTGTATGTACCAAATTCTATGCCTTATCTTGTAATCTTACAAGATGATGTACTTCCTAAGATGAAATAAGTTCCACTACAGAAAATCAATGATAACAAAATATGAAATCATTACATAGAAGAACCATCAATGTCACTTTAAAATGAAAATATTTTGAGTTCTACAAAATAATGTCATTCCTAGGAATGTGACAATAAATGAAAATGATAAACAGTAAACTGTCAACTGTCTCTGCTAATAGTGTCCATTGAATACATCATAGGTCAGACCGAGGTTATATTTCTATATTGACTTTACAATTATCAGTTCAAGCTTGTATACCAGTCTATTGTACTCATATCACAGTGTTTGAACAATCACTTCATTCAGATATGTTTAACTGACATGTCCTGGTTGTACTATATTTAAAACATGATTATGACAGACATATATATATTACTGGTGACCTCTGACCTCTTCGTGATATGGCATCTTTTCCATCAATCTTAAGCTTATAAATTCCATAAACCCTAACATTAAAATGATATTAATAAGAAGTACCTCAGCAAAGAAGTTCCAAAAGATACAGAAATTAGAGCAAAGAGTTATCTTCTTGAATACATTTGAAAGTCTTAAGTACCCTAAATACCAAGAAATGGTATATTCTACTATGCCTAGAGTAAAATATACTCAATTCAGAGTTAACGACGTTTTGCTTGTTGAATAGAAGTTACTTGGCGGATGATGGGAAATTCTCCACATATCCCTTTCGTGCTGGGTGTTCTTCACATGGTCTGTTGTGTGGGGTCCATACTGGTTCACCAACAAAGAAACGCTTGGCTTTTGTATAGTCCTGTAAATATAAATAATAATGGAAAACCCCAATTATATAGAAATTACTCAAGATGAAGAATATAGCTTGGAAATTACATAATGCAGACAAACACATAGAAACCAGGTAAGACAGAGATTGGTAATCCAATGGGCTTAAGGTAAAGAGGGTGCAGAGTTTGTCTCTTCTCAAGGGAGTTTAGGAAGGAGAAAGGGCAGCTGTGCTATTCTACTTCTTTGCCAGGGTACTGTACATATAATATTTAAGTAGTTTGAGAATAGCGGGAAAGTATCACGTAAAAGAATTAAATCACTATAAAACATATAACATTATAGAATGAAGGTTATGATAAAAAGGGGGGTGGAGTTAGCAAATAAGCCCTAACCAGTCTCCTATTCACTACTAGAGAATTGGTGGCATGACAGCTCATATCTCACTGAATAAGGGGGGGGGGGGGGGGGGGTGAGAAAGTAAATTCAGTAAATGTGTATAATGTATGTAACTTTACCTTTTCATCCATAGTGAACCTGTGGTAGATTCCAGCTGGTAGAATCAACATATCACCTTTGACACATTCAATTCTCACCCATTTGTCATTTTTATCTCGGATATCAAAGTATCCGCTGCCATCCATGAAGAGGCGAATTTCCTCATCAGCATGCATATGTTCAATGAAAAATATCTTCAACTGGAAATATATGACAAAATAATTAGCTGTAAATATTAAAGTTGCAAAATCTGAGTATGAAGATCACAGGACATATCTATTTGGAGTGCAGACACGGGTTGATATGAGTGCAACTTTCCTGATTAAGGGACCGGTCAGTTTCTCCAGCCTGGGGGGGGGGGGGGTACGTGGATTCTTAAATCGGGCTGACAAAAAGTCACTGACCCCCCCCCCACTTATCTGTTAAACCAAAAACAAGCTGACCCCCTATCACTTAATTCTAAAAACATGATAACCCCCCCCCCCCCCCCATATAATATTCACATGACAAGTATTTTTTTGATCATGACTCAGTATGGACTGTTTGACTGTCTTGCATCTACTTTATAAGATCCTGAGTTAGCACTATCATAATCATAATTATTGACTACACCGCTGGAGTAATATATTCCAAAAGGAGTTAAATAGCATCTGACAGTGAAAAGTAGGGGGAAAGCTTGAGAAGGGAATATGTACATCTCTTATAGGGGGTCCTAGGGGGTCTGTATATGTATATGTAGTTATGGTTGAACTAAATAAGTAATATTAAAGAATTTATGTAAGAAACAGGGACAAGAACAAATATTTACATGTACCACATTTCAGACAAAGCTATATGCCATTGTAGAAAAGGATTTTTTTCTTCCATCACATTCCAAAACACAATGACCCCCCCCCCCCTACTATCCACAATTTTCAAAACAGCATGACTCCCCCTACTGCCAATTTCAAAAACAGAGTGACCCCCCTACAAATCCACTGCCCCCCCCCCCCCCCAGGCCGAAGAAACTGACCGGTCCCTAATACATGTGAAACCATTTCCTCAATTCTATAATCACATTCACATATGATGATACATATGACATTCAGTAATTTCTATTTGCTTATTTTGCAATGTGAGAATATGGGACATACAGACATAAATATACACATATATCAATGTTAGTGTTAATTATGCAAGCATATAGACTGACAGACAGTCATGTAGACATGTACAGAAAGACAGAAAGACAGGTAGGTAGGTAGGTAGGTATGTCGGTGAGCAAGAAGACAGACAGACAAACATATAGACAGACAGGGACAGATGGATGGACGGATGGATGGATGGATGGACGGACAGACGGATGGACGTACAAGGCAGGGATGGCTGGATAGATGGATGGGTGGCTGGACATGCAGACAGACAGACAGACAGACAGAGATACACATACAGAAAGACAGATAATATAAGCACAACAACATAATAATAGATAGATATTATAAGCACATAACACTAAAATAGGTATAAAATGCATGCATTTACCTTCTGTTCATAGTTTTCTAGTTTCTCTGGAGTACATTCGATTTCATCTTCATAGGTATACCCACGCTCAGTCTTAATCTTATCCAATGTTCCTTCCTCTTTTAGATTGTCCACATCCAACTGAGAATAGAAGTTTATTGATTTATTACTAAACATGTACACCCTAACCAATATTCTATTTATACTGTTAACAGAGGTAAATAAAACATGGCTATTTTTAGCCTCAATATTGTGTTGATAATTGGTATTAAAATTTCCCTGTCAAATTTTATGACTAATAATTATTGTGTTTTTGAAATTAGATATCAAAAGTGATATCTAAAGGATGTCAGTCCTTTCTCTGGTAATTTTCATTAAGTCTGAAAATGTTTTATTAATTTCACACTATCAATATTGTGACTCTTTTCACAATAGGGCTGAGAATGAGTGGTGACATTTGTTTGTGGTTGAAGAAGAGACTAGTGTGACCCCCTAAGTAAGTTGGGATTCCTGATTCTCAAAACGGATTGCTTACTAAATCTGTGGAGTGTTTTATGGTATTAAATCTTGTATTGGTCTAAAATAACATTTCTATTTTGTAGCAAGATGGTACTCAGAAACTAGAAAAGGGTACAATGTTCTTGTTAAGGGAAATACTGATTTGTCTGTGGTTGAAGCATGGATCATGTATTATAGAGTCTCATTGATACTTCCACGTTCCATGGTTGAAGTGAGATGACCTAAAGCTAGCCTTGACCTTTAACGGGTTGGTAGGTCTTAAATAGTTTATAGTATTAGTAGGTCAGGATCACCTTATTCATACACAAATGAGATGGCTTTTATGTCTGTACTTTTGAATGACAAAGAATGTCTATTCTGTATTGAAATAGGGTAGTGAGTTTTGTTCATGTATCCAAAATGTTACAACGCGTTTCAATTTTGCCAAGACACCTCCTATTTGGTCAACTATGAACATTTGAAAACCTGTGTATTACCATGACCATTGATTATGAATACATTGTATCACAAATATTGTATAAACACTGACAACACAATAGCTGGGACTCACTCTTTACAACAATGGAGCTACATGGTATCAGCTTGTTGAGTGTGATACTGGTACAGTGGTAGACTCAGCGTTGCCTCATATAATGATATACACTGAAAAAAATACATTTATTACCTTTCAGGCCTTTTTGATATACCTCCCCCCCCCCCACACACACACACACCTATGAGTCTCATTATTACATGTTTATCTGTATAACTAGTAAGTTGTGCTGACTTTAAAATTGTGAAATTGTACCTCTTCGGTTTGTTCATTTTTCATTTTTCTGTATACGTTGAAGTGTTCTACTTTATACTTTATTGTAATCTACTGACGTCTGTCAATATGGACACAGTTGTAATAAAGATATTATTATTGTCATTTTATGTAAGATATTTCAATGGTGTGCAATTGGCCACGTGGTTGCAAACAGTGGTAATCACCCCAAGTGCACAAACACTGTCACTCACTCCCATACAACACGAGGGCGAGGGCGGACACGTTGTATTTGAAGGTCACTCAGATGGCATAAAACACGTAATAGTAATTCGTACATTACCTTCCAGTATAAAACACCCTGTTCCTTCAAATACTCCAAGTCGAGAAACTGTGGGGGATCAGTCATGTGTTCCTTGCGTTGATCATCCTCAGAATCGTCCATATACCATGCTCGAACCATTTCGATTTATCACTGCTATCACAACTAGAACACACCGTGTATACGCAACTCCGCGCCGTGTATGTGTGATAATGCAACTGTGCTAACGACTGCGCAGTACACAATATAAATTGACCTAAAACGGGGTTAGTTGGTGTCACGTTGCAAGGTCAGAACAGTTCGACTAGCAATACGACTAGCTAGGTCGTCAGCGCAGGCGCAGGCTGAAAGGATAGGCATATTGTTTCGTCAAATAAAATTATAAATATAAGAAATATCTTTCTAAAATATTTTCTTAAATTCAATATTTTTTCTAATCCATTGAATTGAAAGGTTTTTTTGTTTTTGTTTTAAATTAAAGTGCTGTTATTACGGAAGGTATTCACTTCAAGGTGGTGAAATCGATTTTCAACTTAACTTTATGTTCTCAAAGCATACATATACGTTAGTTTATTAATACTTGCCCCGAGACTTATTACTCTGAGGTTTTTTTTGTTTTTAACTTTGACCAACGTTTAGTTTTCTAGAAAATAAATTGTTTAATAAAACACACAGACGTCAGATAATATATCAAGCTATTCGGAAAATGGTTGACAATGCAATGATTGTTTGTTTTAGGAAATATTCGTATTTTCAGAAAATATTCAGTTTCTAGGCGGAAAAAACCATATACGGATCGAAGGTAAATTACAACTGTGACAATAAATAAGACTGACAAGTACATATGGAAACGATGATTTATAATACGACATTCCATATGTTAAAAATAAGTTATTACTCGGACTACACGTAAGGATGACTGCCACTAACAGCCATAATTTACGATACTCATCGATAACTTTCTCCGGGGCTTGCTCTCAATAATTAATTTTTAAACAAGCAGTTGTCATAGAAAATACAGCTAAAATGATGTAGGCTTGGTGTTTCACTCATGCAACATGACATTTAAGACACACCCTCAGACAACTTCTAATGCAAAAAAAACAAAACAATTACCATAGGTGCCACACATGTAGAAGTAGTAATTTAAAGTTGACATTGATTATCAGTTCAGTTAGAAAATAAACAATTGCATCCATTAAAATCATCAAATCCACATGTAAAGCCTGTTTTTACTGAACTGTGAAAGAATAGCAATGCTTATCAGTGTTCAATATGTTTGGGCAAAGGACTCTGCTATGTTTGTTGTGTCTCTGTTATTGTTAGTCTAGAGTTGAAATATGTCTAGCTCTGTGTCAAACATGTAATGTCCTATGGGTGAAACACCAAGCCTACATCATTTTAGCTGTACTGTCCTATGAGTGAAACACCAAGCCTACATCACTTTAGCTGTACTGTCCTATGAGTGAAACATCAAGCCTACATCATTTTAGCTGCAATGTCCCATGAGTGAAACACCAAGCCTACATCATTTTAGCTGCAATGTCCCATGAAACATCAAGCCTACATCATTTTAGCTGCAATGTCCCATGAGTGAAACATCAAGCCTACATCATTTTAGCTGTAATGTCCCATGAGTGAAACATCAAGCCCACATCATTTTAGCTGTAATGTCCCATGAGTGAAACATCAAGCCTACATCATTTTAGCTGTAATGTCCCATGAGTGAAACATCCAGCCTACATCATTTTAGCTGTAATGTCCCATGAGTGAAACACCGAGCCTAAATCTTAGCTGTAAGGTTTACTGGCAATGAATCATCTCGAATAGTCGAAACATATCAAAAAGCTAGTGTATTGTTGGAAACTACACAAAATAACAAAAACACTGCAGTTTTACACCATCTACAAAGAATTTATTGACAGAGAAACGAAATGGCTGATGAGGATAGTGATATCTATTGGTTGTAAGGAGCTCGGAAATAATGTTATCTATTTGGCTTTTGGTATTGATTGTTAACAAAATTTGAAATTATGACATTTCAAATAACTAAATTTACTTTTTTGAAATTTTAGAGATAACACTTAACGAACATTATGTGAGTTTACGAAATCTGCCTCAAATATTACATTGATTGATTTAGTTTCTTTGGGTTCAGAGTGACAAAATTTGCTTTCTTCAATGTGTTGTTGTCGATATGAAGATTCCATGATAAAAGTGTAAGAAAGTTCTATGCCAAGGAATGGGTTTGAATCAACAGGTGTTAATTTCTGGTTACATAACATGCAATCGAAAGTCTTTGGTTTGCGTCTTGGACTGGTCATTCTGATAACTGAGCATTTGGATGGATTAAATACCCTTAATATCATCAAGAAATGGTGTACTAGTTATATTTACTATGTCTAGAGTAAAATGTACTTATTCAGCATGAATGCTAGTTGTGTGCCTGCTGACTAAAAGGCTACTTGGCGTATGGTGGGAAACGCTTCAGATATTCCTTGCGTATTGGGTGATCGTCAGAAGGTCTGGTGTGATGGACCGATACAGCCGCATCAACAAAGAACAGCTTGGCCTTGGTATAATTCTGCAAACAATAATAAGAACCATCATATTATTTGGAAACCTATCGAAATGAATAAAGATAAGTTTGGAAATTTAGACTGGTGTGCATATGAACTATTTGTATTTAATTACATTACAATATAGCTATGACAAAAACATGCATACATATACAAATGTTTGCGATACAACCTGGCAAAATAGAGATTACTACTACGTGAAGGATTTAATCCCATATGCACGAAGTGCGCCTTGAGCGGCGAAGCCGCGAGAAGTGAGGGACTTTCGTCGGGACTCGTCCCCCTCTTCTCGTGGCTAAGCCGCTCGGCATACACACAAAGATTAGGGACGATAGTCACGAGTCTGGCAGCGAGACTAGGGTTTCCTCAACATTTAGCCGTATATATACTAAAGAAGAGGCTGAATAGAAGGGACTGCCAAGACAGTGTTTGGCATGGTTCCGGTCCGTGCCTATCTAAAGGCCGTACACAAGTTGTAGTCAACATTATCAGAAAGCATGGGCATTTCTTGTGAGGTACCCCAAGGTTCAATCCTGGGACCTTTTTTCACCCTAAATTTATATCAATGACTTTGCCGGAAACTGTTATAAAGGCTCAAGTAATTATTATATGACACGGCTATTTTCTATTCAAGCAAATCAGTTGCCGATATTGCAGTGACACTCACAGAGGAAATGTGTAAGGCCTGGCTCGACTCAAACAAGTTATAACACTGAATACAAGTAAAACCAAGACCCCGCTTTTCGGTACTTCTCAAAGACTAAAATTAAATAACAGGTAATGCACCTAGTTACCTCACTGAAATGTTCAATCTATCCAACCAAATTCATCTTCATAACACAAGACAGGCCAGTAAAGGTAACATATACACAGTTAAAACGGAATATGGGAAACGGGCATTTCCCTATAGTGGTGCTGTTCTATGGAACAATCTACCCCTATCCATAAGATCAGCTCCAAACTCATCGATATTTAAAAGACATCTTAAGAATGTAGTCAGCTAATGTGGGTGGATATCTTTTAAAGTACACTGTGTGTCTGTAACTTTTTGTCCTGGTTTGTCCTTTTTTTCTTTTCTTTTTCTGTGTATGTAATCTCGCATTGGAAGAATAGTGCTAATGCACTAAAGTGGTGTCTGTATATGAAAGATAATGATAAATAAAAAAGTAGAAAGGGCATTATTGTGTTGTTTTAGGTCTATGCCAGGGATAGCAATTACACAGAGCATTTTAAGAAGAGTATATGAGAGTGCTATATAAGAGTTGCCAAGATATGCCAGGGCTGTGGTCAGAACGCCGTGTCATCAGTGGTGAACTTTTAACACTGGCTTTGTAGGTGCCGAAAAGTGTTTTCAATATCCCACTATCAAACTGATATACATAGTACAAAGCAACAGTGGGTGCCTCTGATGTAGGTTTATGCCATCTTCCTGTCACTTTGTTTATTTCTGTGAAAGTGAATGATATGACCATATGTCATTTGATTGTGATAAGGAGAAGACTTTACGGCACCTTCAAAAGATGGTCTAATCACAAGTGTCTGTACAGAATTGCTGCAGGGCTAGGGGTTGTATTACCTTTTTATTACTTAAATAATGCATTAAAGTTAAATGGAGACTGATGGCCTTACATATCATATTTTACCGCCTTTACCTTTTCATCCATGGTGAACCTGTGGTAGATACCAGCTGGTAGAATCAACATATCACCTTTGGCACATTCAATTCTCACCCATTTGTCATTTCTATCTCGGATATCAAAGTATCCGCTCCCACCCATGAAGACACGAATTTCCTCATCAGCATGCATATGTTCCACGTAAAATTTCTTCAGCTGTAAATATGACAAAATAATTAACACAAAATATTAAAGTGACACTAGGTGATGAGTTATTATTTCCTCAATTGTAAACTTAAAAAAAACATAAATTATATAGCGTCTATTAACTATTAAAGGGCATGTACAGACATGGCTTTGAAGCCGATAGCGATCATAATTCGGTGTAACATGTAGTCACAGTTTCATCGGTGTAAAAAGTGGTAGGCAGTGACGCACAGTTTATCGCATATACATGTAGTAGGGGTTTCCTTAGTCTCGCTGCCAGACTCGTGCCTATCGTCCCTTAATTACTTTGTAAGGCGCACAAAGTGCGCCCTGAGCGGCGAAGCCGCGAGAAGTGAGAGATTTTAGTCGGGACTAGTCCCTCTCTTCTCGCGGCTAAGCCGCTCGGCATACATACATACATACATACATACATACATACATACATACATACATACATACATACATACATACATACATACATACATACATACATACATACATACAGAGATTAGGGACGATAGTCACGAGTCTGGCAGCTAGACTAGGGTTTCCTCAACATTTTACCGTATATACATACTAAATCATGACATTAAATCGATCGCTTGTGTATTATATCATAATATAAGTTTGATGAGGTCTGCCAATAGCATCATGAAGAGAAACGTAACTCAAGGCTAGGAAATTATGGCATTTTCATTAACTTATTAGGTTTTGGATAGTCAGGCCATGGTTTAACATCATCTAAATTGAAGTTGAAGTTGTCCCTCGTTTTGTGATCTTTACTGTAGACCACATTGCCTTCAGAAATGTTTGTGCAATAGTTGAACAATGAATATTCATGACCTCGAAGTGCCTATTACATTTAGACAGAACGTCATGAACGTGTTCCTCTAATAGTCTGTACGTCTGCTGATACGCATGAGGCAACACTAGCCCACTGCAAGAATAATAATGTGAAAACAATTTGGTGTTTCTTGGCTAACCTAAGAAATTAATGTGGTATTAAATGATGAAATGATCATGGCTCTCCAGAACTCACTCAAAGGTTATGAAAATACCTATATTTTGTGGAGTAGTGTTCCCCTTTAAATTGTAACTATATTGCAGACCTAAATATCCATATAAATTACATTTCTGAACTGCATAACCACAGCCACACATGATTCTAGAAGTTAACTAATCCCTTGCTAAATCCAGTGTCAATATAGGACACACAGACAAAAACACACACCCATCCACCCCATACACATACATTGATAAGTCATTGCTAAACAGAGACAGACACACACACATAGACGACAGAGACAGAGAGGTGAAGAGGGACTCAGACAGACAGACAGACAGACAGACAGACAGACAGACAGAAATGCAGACAGACAGACAGACAGACAGACAGACAGACAGACAGACAGACAGACAGACAGAAATGCAGACAGACAGACAGACAGACAGACAGACAGACAGACAGACAGACAGAGACACACACACACATGATAAACACAATACGACAATGGGTACAGACGTTATACTGACCATCTGATCATAGTTTTCTAGTGTCTCTGGAGTGAGCTCTTTATTATCTTCATAGTTATACCCTCGTTCAGTCTTAATTTTACCCAATAGTCCTTCTTCTTCTAGATTGTCTACATCCAACTGGAAAAAAAGAGGAATTTTACTCATGTATTACTCAACCCCAACAATCCAAATATAATATGATAGGCCTATATAGATATTGTATTGATAATATATAACTTTAAAGCTAGTTCATGCCATGATATTAATTTTTACTTTTCCTTTAAACCAAGTTTAACTTCGCTTTGGAATAATATTTCGAATGGGCTTGAACACACTGTCCAGTATATGTGTACTTGTATATCACACACGATGTAATCAAATTACATAGTACGGCGGCCCAGGGATGACAAAGGAACAATACATTTGTGGAAGAAATAATTAAATTTTTGAGAGCAAACTATTCAGTACAAGGATAAAAAATTTCTTTCATAGTATATATATGCTTTATTCAAAGTACCGTGGCCACCGGCCTAACGTAGAGAAATCAGTGTATACAAAAAACTGCTAGTGTAGAGGTTTGTTGTGACATTCAGCAATGGTACATACAAATCCACATAATAATAATAGCAAATACAACCAAAATTAGTCTATCATACTTTGGCGTAAATAGATAGGACAAAACATTATTTTTTTTTATTCAAAATAGAAATATCAATGCAAAAAGTTCAAATTTGTAAGACAAAACTTTTTTTTCCAAGAGCAGAACATTTATTTGCATAACATGATTTTTACCTTTTGAGGCCAAAACTTTTCCCCAAGAATAAACTTTAATACTTTGTACAAAAATGTTACACCCCAAGAACAGACTTTGAAATTCCAAGTCAAAACTAAATTTGATGGTATGAGTTACATTTAATTTCAATATGTTCAACTCTCTGCCTCTGAGGGCGCAATTTAGTTTGAACTGCCCAATTTATTCTTTGGAGGTGTATAATATTAACTATTTTGCATACAAACTCTCTCTGGACATGACAAAATTCTTTTTCACACGGCAAACTTATTTTATTGGCGGCGGAAGTGAAGTTATCCCACAATTCCTTGGACGATACCCACAGGCGCTCGTGAAGTTGCTAGATCACAGAGAACTCCAGCAATGCAGAACTACGACAGTCAGGCTGAACAGTGAGCAACGAAGGTGATTGATGGACCCTGACTGTCACACCACCATTCGTGGACTGAGATAATATTAGTATGGCCGAGTCTGTTGACAGTATACTATAGGAAATGCAGCGAGGGGCGTCAGCGCCAAGCTGTATCCCTACATATACCACAGTCAGTATCGTAACGTAATAGACACCGGCTGGAAAGATAAACACATCGCATGCACGATAAGAATGTGAGTCAGTAACTAGTGATCTAGGAAACCCTGCATGGCACAATAATACCATAAGTCTACCAGTGGAAAGTTATGTGTCCCTGATCAGGCCCGGAGACTGTAGTGATGTTATTACAACCTGATTTGACCTGTCATCAAAATGTTGTCAAATTGATGAATGACAGCGATATCACCTGCTAGTGTCAGTAGTATGCATGTCTGTAAACTTGAGGGGTAGTCATAAAGGTTCCTTACTTATACCGCCTTCCCGTTTTAATATGACTACACGGCTGCGGCAGGGTAACGATTACAAGTTCTCAAATTCATTATCTTTCCAAAAATTACACTAACACAGCGGGTGACGTCGACGCGTCTCTGTATCGTTCATCAATTTGACGGAGATGTGGTAGCAGGTAAAATCAGACAGGCCTCTAAGGACATCGGCAGAAGTTTAATACATTACTTACAGACAGCAATATATATTCAGGGCACCTTCTATATGTTTATAAAGTTGAATTAAAAAGAACTATTACGGCAACAACATGAAAATACAACGTTATTTTAATTTCAGAGGACAGATCATTGGCAGACGGGATGACATACATATTTCCTGGGCCAGTTTTTAAAGCACAGTTTCGACTTTGCCTGGGGAGACATTGGGGGGGGGGGGGGCATAAAACCCTGAGGGTTCAAAGGGGGCCATGAAAAAATTATGATGGTCTGAAAGGGAGGGGGCAAATACTTTGTTCATAATTTGAACCAAATTAAACTTCCTGAGCGTAAATTAAATAACATCTCTCTCCCTCCCTCCCTCCCCTCCCTCTCTCTCCGTCCGTCCGTCCGTCTGTCTGTCTGTGTCTGTCTGTCGACCCACCCTTCTCTCCATCCATTCATCCAGCCGTCCACCCATCCGTTCGTCCATCAATCAATCATATCGATAAATGAAACAAACAAACTAATCAAATACTGAACTACTTAAGAACTGTCGCATTGGGGAATAAAATAAGTGATCAATCACAGAGACCAACGTATATTTATGTACATAACTTCGTACACACACACACACACACACACACACACACACACACACACGTGTGTGTGTGTGTGTGTACGAACTTATGTACATAAATATGTAATATATATATATATGTATATATATATATATATATATATATATATATATATGTGTGTGTGTGTGTGTGTGTGCGTGTGTGTGTGTGCGTGTGTGTGTGTGTGTGCGTGTGTGTGTGTATAGGGGCATTGATATTGCATGTAAAAGTTACTGATGTGTTAGAGCACTTTAGGAGGTCATACCTAGTGTACAATGGAAACTTGAATTTGAGTTGTGGTGTCGATACATGTAGTGTCTGAAATAGGAAGTATATCATCCCTTTTGACGTTATACTGAAGAGACTAGAACAATTTAGATTAAGTTCTTTTTATAAACTATCCAATAGTATGATGATTACCATTACAAAACCTTCAGGTTCACTTTTGCCCCAAAGTGAAAGAAATTTTTTATCCTTGTACTGAATATTATGCTCTCAAAATTTAATTATTTCTTCCACAAATGTATTGTTCCTTTGTCATCTCTGGGCCGCCGTAACATAGCGCCTCATACGCCGTCTTTTCGCCTGCACGTGCAACACGTATTGATTCGATTCTTGGCTCACGTCTAGAAAATTAAATTAGTCATACGGGACACTAAGTCATACAGGACACTGCAGTTGTACGAGAGACTAAGTCGTACGCGTCCAGCGGGACAATGCAGTCGTACGGGACACTAAGTCGTTATACTTTTTTAAATGTTTATTGTTGGTTCTAAAACTTTCTAAATGCATTATTTTAATGAGAGTTTCAGCCGATATTTAATATTCCTTTAAAATGACGTCAATCTTAAGCTTTCTTCTGGTCATTTTCATTACTTCTGAAAATATTAAGATTGTTTCATAATGGGGCTGAGAACATAGATCTTGGCGATAGATGGTTGTTTGTGGTCAACGATCGAATGGGCTGATATGACGTCTTGAAGTAAGTTGAGGTTTCCAGGTAGACTGACGAGTCTCTTTATAATCTGTAACTTTATATTGGTCAAAAATGAAATTTTATTTTTATTCAGACGTCCTCAGAAACTATAAAAGTGTACAATATTCTTGTTTTGGAGAAAATTGATTTTTCTGTTGTTGCCATATTTAGTTGAAGTGAATTGATGTCGTCCTTCACCCGCAACAGACTCGTCCTTCACCCGCAACAGACTGGTCAGGATGACCTTGAGACTGTTAAACACTTTATTCATAAACAAATGAGGTAGTATTGTGTGTGTTCTTTTCAGTGGAATGCCAGGTGTGTTTATACATGTGTGTTTTTAACACGGGGGACGGCCCTTATCGCACTTCCTGGGAGATAAGTGTTTACAACTATGTGCAGTCTACATAAGGGGCAACATCAAAAGTTCAATATAATATATCTAACTTAATTGCTTAAGTTAGGTCCCAGACTCCCCCCCCCCCCACCGCCATCTAACTTAACTGACCTAAAATTGAAAATCGTTTCAGACTCATACTGTATACTTCCACTTTCAATCAACGTACCAATATACTACTGAATTATAAATAAAAACAGAAAACCATTCTAACTCAGAAAAATACTTTTATTGAAAACCAACAGAACACAACAACACTGAATTTACACATCAAGTCACATTGATTACTGGTATGTCCACAGGGGACCCAGGAACCGTGTGACAAACAAAACAAAACAAACAAATAAATAAATAAATAATTACAATATCAAATAAATGACAAATGAACAAGCAAACGAACGACAAGTATAGGGACAAATAAAATAATTAAATAAACCATAGACCCTCCACCCTATGAATAAACCAGCAAATAAACAGATACTCATGGGGGTATACTAGATATGTTTTTTTTTCTTCTATACCCATCACTATAAAAAAATAGTGATGGGTATGGAAAAAAACATATCTAGTATACCCCCATGAGTATCTGTTTATTTGCTGGTTTATTTAATTATTTTATTTGTCCCTATACTTGTCGTTCGTTCGTTTGCTTGTTCATTTGTCATTTATTTGATAGGTTATTTATTTATTTATTTGTTTTGTTTGTCACACGGTTCCTGGGTCCCCTGTTGTATTCGTAGATTTTGGGCATGTACCTTGTCCTGCGGCATTTGAAATGGGAGACCTTTCGTGACTGGGTGTAGGCTCATCAGCAACACTTTCATCGGATGTTTAACTGAAAAATATTTCAAAATAGATTGTTTCGACTCGACCTCCTGGGATATGAACTCGGCTAATGACCGTCGGTCATTTTTGTATTTGGCATGCCACAACTTCGTTGCGCTTTCCTGTACATCGGCCCGGGATTTGCCCTGTTGTTTTTTGATATTTAACTCCCAAATCTTGTTTTTTAGTTTCTGAAAGTCGTTCGAAGGGCATTTATAAATGTCCATTGAGTGAGGAGAACATATATGGACCAGAAAATTGTACGAACTCACCAAATGTACCTCACCGTCCAAACCCTTCGTGTCTCGAGGCGACGCCAACTGAAATGTGCGTAGGCACACTCTGGGATACCCACCTCGTCCCCAAATACCTATTTTGCAGCAAATTTGAAAACTGAACCGCGTACAGCTGATAAATCGGACCGAGTATACGCAGTGTTATAGGTAAAAGCAGCCTTGAAATCATACTAAATTTGCCAAGTATGACGTTAAATCGTTTTTGACGGTTGAAAAATTAATTTGGCCAAACCCCCTCCCCACCCCCAAACTAAAACAATTAAGTGTTTTTTTGTAAACATCGATCTTTTGACGTCGCCCCTAAAGATTATTATTACTAAAGTATTGAAATGTGGAATAATGTGGGATGCCAAAATTCAATCTCAAAATAATACAAACTTAGATCACGAGTCACAGTAAAATATGAATCCCTCTTCTAATTCTATTTTCTATATATGGTCCTCCTAGCGAAGAACATGTCTGTAAAAGTGTCACCAACGTAACTGTGACATAAAATTGTAATTAATTAATTTTACTGGGGGTACTATGATCAAAGATGCTGAGTTTTAGAATGGGTTTACTTTGTAAGGACGTCTGAATAAAAATAAAATTTTATTTTTGACCAGTATAAAGTTACATATTATAAAGACACTCACCAGTCCGTTCAAATTTTGCTACCTGGAAACCTCAACTTACTTCAAGACGTCATAACAGCCTATTCGATCGTTGACCACAAACAACCATCTATCACCAATCAGATCTATGTTCTCAGCCCTATTATGAAACAAGTAATGAAAATGACTAGAAGAAAGATTGACGTCATTTTAAAGGGAAAATAAAGAACAGCTGAAACTCTCATTCAAATAATGCATTTAGAAAGTTTTAGAACCAACAATAAATATAAAAAAGTATTACGACTTGGTGTCCTGTACAACTGCAGTGTCCTGTATGACTTAGTGTCTCGTACGACTTAGTGTCCAGTACAACTTATTGCCCCGTACGACTTAGTGTCCCGCACGACTTAATGTCCAGTACAACTTATTGCCCCATACGACTTAGTATCCCATACGACTTAGTGTCCTGTATGACTTAGTATCCTGTATGACTTAGTATCCTGTATGACTTAGTATCCCATACGACTTAGTGTAATAACTACCCGAACTAGATATCCACACATATAAAAATAGAAATCTTCCTACTGTCGGAAACCATGTCGGAGACTCAAAGTCTTGAACAATCTCTTGTGCTAACATTGATCATTAATCATAAATTCCCCAAACATATGTTGCTATTTACCATTCCCAAAGTATGTGATCATTTTCTGTAGATACACATCGATACACATCATGTAATCTTGATATATACTTATGATTGAATAAAGTTCTTCAGTAGCTTTCTAGTACCCTAACGTAACGTCTGGTGTGTCCTCCACTCTCTTACGAACCTACCCCCACACCTACCCCACCCATTCTAAAGTTGAGCGTTATCGGACCCAGTTTTCTTCTTTGTTAAACACAATTCCCTTGAGGTAAACCATAAAATCTTAGCGAGCTCATGGTAGGGTAAAAACTAACAAATAACACGTGCGATATTCACATAGTCTTTGTCAGAAGCTGGATGATATCGTGGTATCAAATAAGAATACTGATAAAAATATCTTGAAAGGGACATCGACCTATTGTATCGTGTGAAGGCGGGAAAATAATTTGCGTGAAGGCGGGAAAATAATTTGCGTGCCTTCACCTGAATTGTGTGTATAGCACAATTAAAAATAGGGTCTGTGACTGATCACGATCACGTGTGGGTATATATGATGAACTCCATAAATTGGAATCAAACAAAAAGTGGTACGCACAACTTCACAAGATACCACAGTTTCGTTCATCTTCAGAACAATAGTGTCGTTCCATGACCACG
Organism: Glandiceps talaboti; assembly: GCF_964340395.1. NCBI lineage: Eukaryota > Metazoa > Hemichordata > Enteropneusta > Spengelidae > Glandiceps > Glandiceps talaboti. The sequence continues at coordinate 21,209,922 of NC_135561.1, read as the reverse complement.
ATCACAGAGGGAGAGTTATTGTCTCCACTGCAATGTATCATGAGGTCGGCTTCGTCGACATAGAAGATGCAACATTACCTTCCAGTATAAAACACCCTGCTCCTTCAAATATTCCAGGTCAAGAAACTGTGGGGGATCAGTCATGTGTTCCTTGCGTTGATCATCCTCACAATCGTCCATATACCATGCTCGAACCATTTCGATTTAAAGTAAGTTTTTATCGAATCAACTGACAGACAGCGACTTATTATGCTTTCACCGATTGTGAGGCTACTGTGTGAGGCTACTGAGTGATCGTTCACTCAACGAACGAGAATGACGGTTTTTTATAGTTGAGTTCCAACATCTGAGCATTTCATTGGTCAGTTCTCATCACATTCTTTGGGAATTCCGCAGCGTGATTGGATAGTGCCACCACTGAGTTCAGATGAGGCGATAAGGATAAAAACGTAAACATGTACCACGAAGGTCAATTCAGGCAAAATAACGAGCATTGACCGATTAGCCGACATCTACATAGGATTTTAATCAGATTGGTACAACCACAACAGATTGGAAGAACAGTTTTATATTGCCCTTTTTAAGTTGATGTCAGTTTCCATATCCACTCTTTCTCTCGAGACTTCACAATTTTCACGATTTTATTTTATTTTTCTCAAATGCTTAAAAAATGTTTACCGTCGGCAGTGAGAAACTAGGTCACCTTATAATTGACCGATCGCCCTGAGCACTGTAGCCACGCCCCCCTTAGTTACTGTTGCTAACTACGACAAACATTGCAAAAACTACGACAGAAACATGGCGTCCAATGTAAACAAAGCGTCTCTTACAGATTTCCCTGGAACATTTTGTGAGAGCTATTTGCAGTATATTCCATCACTTAGACAACGACAGCGGGCGAGAGCCTTTGCAAGTGGAGGTTATGTTGAGGATGTTACTTTTTTTTTCACTAACTGTAATATTATTTCTGTGAATGCTAAGTGTTGGCGTAGCCAACGTAAGTCAGAGAAACCACACAACATGTGTATGGATGTTGAAATAAACCGGAAGACGATTACTTCGCACAGCTGTTCGTGTAAAGCTGGGTACGTATATATTTTATTATTTCACTTTTTTATGTCAACGTTCTTGGGTATTTCATATTTGTTAACGTGACAACCAAATCTCAAGACGGATGAATCATAGTGTGAGTCAGTGACAAGCTCGGGTATGCGCGCCATTTTTTTTTCAAATTTGCCATTGTTGTTAGCTATTTCTTCGCTGTTATTTGTCGCTTACAATATTTACGTTATCTTTATGTCACTGACTGACATTATCCTTCGTTAAAGTAAACTCTCTCAGTTCGAGTTCATTGACGCATCGTGACCCATTTCTCGTGATCGTGAAGAGGCTCGACATGCGTACATTTTGCTACATGTATTCAAATGAGAAACCATAGCAGATTGTTCGAATTGAACGACCTTGAGAAGGCCACGCCACTTTTTGTTATTGAAAAGATAAACGAGCCGCGTAGTGTGTGTGATTGTGGATGACGACCATCTCGATATTTTGTATACGTCTTATTCAGTTGTGTCTGTCTGTGTGTGTGTGTGTGTGTGTGTGTGTGGTGGGGGGGGGAATGAGTGTAGGTATGTGTTTCTGCATATATACATGTAGAATTATATTTTCTGAATTTGAATCTTCTTTTTATATTACATAAATTTTTTTTTTATATTTTCCAGAGTATGAAGACACCATACAAATTATAATTTTGGTTTGCAGTTTGCTTATATTTTTGAGGTATACACTTGTGTAATCTATGTTAACCCTGATAAAATTGATATAATTGTAATATAATTTCATTTAGTTTGATTGATAGTATCACTAACAATGTTCACACTATGAATGCAATCATTGTCAATGTATGGAACATAAATGTTTACACCCATAACTTATTAATTGTAAAAACTATCATGCTCACTTCTTTTAATTTCACTATTTTTTGAACCATTACACAAAATTTCATTCAACTTTGTACACAAATACACTCTACTATTTCCTCTTGTGTTGTTTGCATTTGTTTTGTTTACTCCAGGAATTATATGTTATAAACAATACCATAATTTTTATTACAGGATTGCTGGTTCATGTGCCCATATACTGGCTTTAGTAATGTCTATCCAAGAGTGGCTGTTGCTCGGTCTAAGAGATATTCCAGAACAAATATCTTCAACTGGCAGACCACAGCAGTGGGACAAACCAAGGGGATCTAAGATCACCCCAGAACCTGCATCCCAAATGGTTATTTGTAAGCCAGGGAAAATAAATCGTAAAAGGAAGCCAGTAATGGCAGAATTTGTTGATACTAGGTATGTATACAGATACAATCTGATTTAAAAAGCTATGGTATATTTAGTCTTCAGATTTAGTTTTGTATTGATTTCCGTAAACTTGTCACTCAACACACAATTCACAATAAAGAGTAAAGGATATAAACACACTCACAGTCACCATCACTCACATAATAACTTTCAAGTCACATGGTATTCATTAATGCAGTTTATACAATTTATTTACATATTTTTAGGGGTTCTGATAATTTCTCTGTACATATTGAATTATAAAACTAGTACTGATATTGAAAACAGTTTATATTGAATACTCATTCTCACTTCAGCTTTAAACAACTTGTGTACTGAAAACATCAAAAAACATGTGACATGTTTAAAACTAATTGCTTTATGCTAAAAAGCCAAGATGAGCTAATAGTGTGTGCTTTGTTAATGTACAAATTGAAACTAAGAAAAAAATAACACAAAGATTTTACTAAAATGTGTATTCAACTCATGCTGTTCGATCCAGCTATTACTATTCAGGTTATCCCATACTAAAATACATTTTGTTTTTATTCTGAATCAGATTAAGTGCTGTCATCATGCATCAGCATCATAGAAGACACATAGTTAATCATAGTTTCTATAATCTTGCACTGCTGTGGTAGTGTCCCTTAAAAGCTGTATATTATGTTTTCTCTATTGTAGGACTGATGCTGCAAAACACAATGACTTGGAGATATTACAAGGTCTGAAAACTCCAATTTCATACCTGTCTGTAGTGGACCAAGTGTCATGGCCAATACACAATATGGCCCAGTTCCACTTGGTAGTGCTCTAATCTATCACGTAAGTAATTTATTTTTTATTAATCACAATTGTTATTACTTTTTTCTAGAATTCATTTAAAAAAGGTTCAGGGTTGGTAGCGAAAAGCTAGGTGGGGGTCGGGGTACTCTGGTGGGTAATGGTTACGTATATACCCTGGTGGAAAAAAAAATACAACCACAAACTCTACAAACAATCAATAAATAGTGGTCAAAAGTCTATATTTTAGCACAAAAAAGGGGGGGGGGGGTCGACAGTCTACATTTTTGCCAAAAACAGAGGTCAAATGTCTACAAGGTAACAACCACAATGTTAACATGCTGTTCCAATTGTCTGAGGTCATGAGTTTTGAACAATTTTGAAACACGTGACACGTGCATGTTTCAGTCATTGCTAGTTCATTTGCTGCCAGGAAGCCTCAGTGAGGGGTGCTTATTTCCAATTATGATGACTGAAAATAACCTGTGGAAACAACTTTGTTCAAAATATGGGGTCAATTGTTTTACATGCATTCAAAGAGGTATGTCAAATCTCTACATAATACTTTTGTGGATGACTCACAATAGAAAAGGGGTTCGGAATACAGCACTAATAGAAATAACAATACAAGCAAGTAGTACTATATACTAGTACACACTGGGAACTCTGTTCTTTATATGCACACGCGTTCCAACTTGTAACTGAAACTTACATCACACAAGAATGCATGTGCACTCCAACTTGTAACTGAAACTTATATCACACAAGAAATTTTGATTTGATCGTCTGCCTTATCGTCGGGCTTTCTATTGGAGTTAGTGAGCGTTGATCCACCAACCCCCCCCACCCCCCCTCCACTCCCCCCCCCCCAAACCCCTCCGATTTAAACTTAATATTAGTTAATCTTTATCTTGTATCAAAAATGGTTGGAAATTTGTTAGGAAAGCACACACAAACCATATTTGGTTGATGCTTGTAAACATGGAAAGGTCAATTCTTCTAGATAAAATTCTAAAATTCTTTATCCGAGAAATTGCCCTTTCCACGTGTACCCTATGTTTCGCTATCTTCCTCGTCATTTGTTCATCACTCTCACTCATTTGCATATTTGACTGGGCAAATGGGGGTATATTAACTTGTAAACCAATACTTCTCATTTCATCTTCAATTAATACCCCTTTGTCTAACATAAATGAATCACCCCTTTCCAAATGCCCCAAATCAATCAAACCCTTTAGAAAACTAATCAACCCACCCTGATTACAAATTGCCTTGTCTGAAATTGAACCTGAAAATAAAGTGGAAATAAATATTACAGCTCCCCTTGGATCAACGCCCACTAACCCCTTCAGTGTGTTGGTTGCCTTGTAGTCGGAATAACTCTGTGACTGACAAGTAAGGGCACTTGGGCGTTGTATTTTGATCTCCGTACCATCAAATATTGCCATTGTTGTTGGAAATTCTTCTCTGAAGCCAGGGGGCATGTTTTGTATAATGAGATTTCTGTGGGGCCATATCGGAACAGAATTAAACTTAAAATACATAAAATTAATCCAACTTTTAAAAATAATACCAACATCTTGTGGTGAAAGACAAAAACGAAAAGCTAAATCTTTATAATGAAAACCTTTACGTAACTTCATTAAAACAAGTAATAATTGATCAGCTGAACTCATTTCCTTGATACTTGATATTTTTTTGGTAAAATTAATAAATGTAGAAGAAGGTTGGCCATTAGGTAGAAGAAAACTTAAAATTGTGAGAAAAGTTGTAAAAGCAAATCCTGTATAATATTGACATAAATTTTTAATGTTGCTGCTCTTCACTTTATTGGCTGTTAATTTATCTTCTTGTTCCCTGATTAGTGTGATCTCTTCTTCAAGTTGTATGATTTTCCGGTGTAAATTATCGTTTAAAAGGGTTGACTTTCCCAACTCCTGCTTCAATCTTTCATTTTCAGCTGTAAGGTATAGTATATCGATCGGTTCAATCCCTGAAAATAGAAAAGAAATGTCAGATTATTTACATTTGTTAAGTCCTTTTTTATTTTTTTTTATTTTTAGGCAGAATTCCTAAGTCCTATCAGAGGCCCTGTGGATAGTGATACAGGATGTGGTGACATCTTATTCCCAAAACCTTCTCCTATTCAAACCAATTCCTTTGATCCTCATGACTGGGATGAACTTGCAATGTCACAGCAAGAGGCAGTAGAATTAGAAAAACAAACAGTAGGACAATCAAATTGTCAAAAGTGGTTTGAAGAGAGGGCACGTCGACTTACAGCGTCAAAGTTTGGGCGAATTATGAAGCGAAAGGCACCAGTAACAGACAAATTTTTACAAAGTTTATTTCAAGCTAAACCTTTTTTTTCAGTTCCGACAAATTATGGCATAGCAAATGAGAAAATAGCCAAGCAGATGTTCTTGAAAGCTCATCCTGAAGCTCATATGCACCCTATTGGTCTTGTAGTAAATCCTAAGTTTGCCTTTTTGGCCGGTACATCAGATGCTAGGGTGTGTATGAGCCAAAAAACAGGTATAGCTGAAACTAAATGTCCTTTCACAGCTCGGGATATGACCATTGAAGAGGCTTGTCGACAACGAATAGATTTTTGCTTGGAGTTGAGAGATAATAAATGTACATTGAAAAGGAAACATGAATACTGGTATCAGGTACAGGGCCAGCTTATGGTAACAGGGGCACCGTACTGTTTATTTATTGTTTATACCAGGAAAGGCCTTCATGTGGAACATATTGAACCCTGTCAGACAACCATGGATGACATGTTTCAGAAGTTACACCACTTCTATGTCAGACATGCACGAAGGTACATTATGTCACACTGATTGGATGAAACCTGGAGTACAGCATACATAAACATAAATACATACACACACACACACACACACACCCAACCACACACATACATACATACATACATACATACATACATACATACATACATACATATATACACACATACATACATACATACACACACATACATACATAAATACATACATACAAATGCATACACACACATACATACATACATACAATACATACATACATATGTACATATGTATGTATGTATGTATGTATGTATATGTGTACATATATATATATTACATGCATACATCTACACATTCACATACAAATTGAATTGAAACATACACAAGCACAGCTTCAAATTGATATTATACAACTGTTGACATCAGACAGTGGACAAACAATGAAACCTGTTACATACATGGACTGTAAACAACTGAATTGATTAATAACATTTGGCTCAGCATGTTGTAAGTAAAGAGACTTGTATTACAGTCCAACAGTTGTAACCACTTTACTTAAAAGTTCATGTTCACAAACAAATTGCCAGTTCCTCTGGCATTTCATTTACATGTTAAGAGTCGATACAGCTGTTCTTATCAAACTGTGGTGTGTAATTACAAATCTCTACTGTTCCAACATCCTGAAAAGTGTTATTAATCAAATTCATTTGTTTACTTACCTTGTGTGTAACAGTCTCTGTTTACCCATGGTCTGATGTTGGCAGTTGTATTTCATACCCACACGTACATACTTACATTTTCCCTCTGTTTGACAGCTGGAATCACATATTGTGACACTGGTAACTGGTTGCCTCTGTCTGTAATTAAATCAGATGAAAAAGTTACATCTAAAAACATGGAAATCAAGCTTTCAGCTAACTGGAAATCATAATCTAAAACTATTGTTGGGACATGTTCAATATTAAAGCTACACTGATTGAATATTATGAAGACTCATCTGTGCAGGTTATCGTTACTAATAAATTTAAACTTTGTACTGCACCAAAATAAATCCAAGCTTTCAACCTGGTTGTAGATATATAGTGTTATTTAGTGCAGATGTATAGCTTAATTAATATAGTGGATAGTAATAGGATGTGCTATTGTAAATAGTTTGTTGAACATAGAATCCTTTTAAACTTTGTTTTATATTTTATATGACCATATATGTGTTATTAACGTTATGAAGATTTGGATTTACTAAATCTATGTTTATAGTGTTACCATCTATGTAGTAGTTGGGTTGTACCAAGTCACTACAAGTCTTTGTTTGGTATATTATATATAATGTCAATAAAAATATGTCATATTTAAATAATGTATGTATGTATGTATGTATGTATGTATGTATGTATGTATGTATGTATGTATGTATGTATGTATGCATGTATGTATGTATGTATATATGCATGCATGCATGCATGCATGCATGCATGTGTGTGTGTGTATGTATGTATGTATGTATGTATGTGTGTGTGTGTGTATGTATGTATGTATGTATGTATGTATGTATGTATGTATGTGTGTGCATGTAGTCTACCTTGTGTTATGAGTTTCGTCCTCTTCAATCCGCCTTTTCTTAGGAGGAGGTCTTGTCCATGTAGAAACTGTTCCAGGTACTTTGGCGGGAAGTGGATGTGGAAATTCACTGCTTGGCCCATTACCTCCAATAAAGTGCTAAAAAAAAATTTAAAATAAAAATAAGTGTATGTTTTAGCCTTGACCTATAAACATTTTTACATACATACACTGTACGTACGTACGTACGTACGTACATACATACATACATACATACACTGTACATACATACATACATACATACATACATACATACATACATACACACACACATATATACATACATACATACACACATACATACATACATACATACACATACACACACACACATACATACATACATACACACATACATACATACATACACACACATACATACATACATACATACATACATACACACACACACACACACACACACATACATACATACATACATACATACAGTATGTGTGTATAGTCGTCCTACATCTCGTACATATGGTGAAAACCCCAATCAAAAACTGTCGTCTGTATCTTCAAGGAAATGAAGACAATGCGGAGTTTTCGTGGCCAGTATAGCGCAACATACATACAATGACAAGCAAAGATGGCCAACAATTAAACATCTATGTGCTGGCAATCACATCTTCAATTTACATTTGGTTCTTTTTCATGCTAGAATTTGTCGGAGTAATTCTGCTTACATATCGAAAGAGAAAAGGGAAATGTATTTCAATTCCGTAAATTTCAACGCGCCAAAAAAGCTGACGACACGGCAGACGACACAGCGCAGCGAGTACGTACCGGGACCAGTGCCGACAAACCCGTACCGCTGCCGTGCTTACAAATTGCCGTACAGACGTACAAAAATGCTTCGCAAATTTCAACAAGTATATGAAAGGACATTGCAAAATTGTAGTTGTGATACATATTACATATAAACCTTTAGTAATTACCTTTGAGCAGACGTAGATATGATGGTCGATCTTCTCAACACTGAGTTGATGGGCCGGCCGGCCACATAATACGATCCACCGTTTACATTTTTCCAAATTCGATTTGGGCTTAGGAAAAGGTACAAAATATACACCACCTACCAAACGAGAAGGATACCTGCTGTCTGACGTGCAGAGGCCCCATGCACAGCGCTTTACCATTTTGTCAACAAAGATTACGTAAAGTAGGGGAAGTCCTGGGAAGTCCTCGCATTCAAATTTGTGGGTTCACCTACGACAAATTCTTTTGTTTGTCGTAGGCTGTGACACGTGTCAGTGCGCATGGCAAAAGTACGCTCTTTGATTGGTCAATGGAATCTGTCAATCAATCTCGGCGATCGGTCAAGTAGCGTCTGGACATTGACAAGGTCATGACAGACCGACATTCAGGACAATTCATAGGGACGATCACGCATGCACAAGTCGCACAAGCTCAAAAAACGAACATTGTTCGTTTAGGTCAACCCCCCCCCCCCCCTCCAATGAACAAGTGCGCATCAAACGTTTAAAAATGATGTAAACTTTGATGACAACTGTAACAGTCCACACCACTATGATCGATGTAATGTAAAAAAAAACATGATTGTAAACGCATAAGATACTACCAGAAGTCTAGCACCACATCTTATATTATAATAAGTAAATTTTATCAACTTATTAACATCTCAGTAGTAAATACAACGCTGTTGTCATTGAAGGAGTGAAAGTTTTCCGTCAAAATTTGGTTAGAAGTGTAAAAATGAAGTTCGGCAATCACACTGACGCCAGAACCCCCCCCCCCCACGAACTAAGTTCGCTTATTGAGCTTGTGTGCTTATTTATTTACAGCCTCATGGTAGGTATATGAAGTATACAATGTTGTAAAGTACAAGGTAAACTACTATTAATTATGACTCCAGAGAGAGAGAGAGAGAGAGAGAGAGAGAGAGAGAGAGAGAGAGAGAGAGAGAGAGAGAGAGAGAGAGAGAGAGAGAGAGAGAGAGAGAGAGAGAGAGAGAGAAACAGACAGACAGACAGACAGACAGACAGCGAGTGAACGAGAGGGAAAGTGAGGCACATAGAGACAGACAGAGACAGGGTCTAGAGACAGGGGGAGAGAGATACAGACAGAGGAAGGCATACACAAATACATTCGCATGCATGGCTGTCCCCCAACTCATCACTGACCATAGGTTTTAGAAGGTATTGCGGCGAAGGCACGACAATTTTTAATTTACTCGGTATTAAAACGACATCTCCTGCGGTAAATTTGGCACAAAATCATGAGCATTTTACGCAACAGCCCGGACCTGATTTCCCCCGGCTTCTCCTCCATGTAATTACTGCAGGCTCCCTAAGCTTATAATTAGACTATCAATTACAGGGGGGGGGGGGGGCACGATACCTACCACGTGATATGGTTTGACCCCTAGAACAATAGAGTGTGACCCCGCTGCACTACAACTTAGTACAAGCGAGTATTTCCCGTTTTTCAATGAATTTTGAGTGTATATGTAAATAATTTCTCAAGATAAATTCCACATTTGTTGTAAAGCTATAAAGCATCATCCCAAACTGCTTAAATAATATCAAAAACGTCCAGTTGTGAAATTATTTATGTTTGAATGCAGGAGACAGGTCAAACTACTTAGTCAGAGCTTTCGACGAACGCTATTTTCCGATGGTTTTTTCACAGAACACCATGTATTCAATGAAAAAAATCAACATTTATACATTTTGATTCATGATATTTACGTTATATCTTGCCACCACTAAATGCTCCACGAATAATGACTATACGGCAGCGTCAAAGACTAGTCGAAACTGTCTTAATTTCAAGATGGCGACGCACGCCTCGTCATATTCCTATAAGGGGTGGACCATTTGATATCCTGGGGGGGGCTTGGAAGATTTCGGGGGAAAAAAAGATGCCAAGTGGAAAAAAATCCGGATATGAGTGGGTGATGGAAAAAAAAGATGGACCACTGCTTCTAGAAAAAAAAATATCTTGATAGGGAAATGATGCACAGGTTTGAGTATACTGTTCAACCTGCTCGTACCTCTCCAACCAGGACACTTGTCAAATCATGACAAACAGTTTCAAACACGTCAGGGACCAGTCAGTTTCGTTAGCCTGTGGTATATATATATATTTGTTCTTGTCTCTGTTTCTTTCATGAATGGTTTAAATATTACTTCATGTAAGGGTTCAAACATAACTATACATACAATTATACATATAATACATGTATTACCTAGCTACCACACTAGTTATATGTAATTTTTTGGCTGTTTCACAATCAGTGCTTCACTTATCTTGCACTTTGGGGCAAAAGTGAACTTGACTGTTTTGTAACAGTAATCTTCATACTATTACTATCACTATTGGATAGTTTATAAAAGAACTTAATTATTGTCTGAAAGTGTCTGTGAATGGCCTAAACATTGCCTTTAGAAGTAAAAATCCTCCAGGGCCCTAGAACCCCCCCCCCCCCCCATTCACACACACACACACACACACAAGAGGTACACATATTCCAGTCTCAAAGCTCTTCCTCTACAGCTTACTGTCAGATGCTATGAAACTTTATTCATGGGGTCAGTGACTTTTTGTTGGCCCAATGGAAAATAACACTGACACCCCCCATCCCCCCAAGCTGGAGAAACTGACCGGTCTATCTAAATGTCTGAGCTCACCAATCAAGTTTCCGATTTGTATTTTCAGTGTGTCATCATACCATGGCATAAAAACTGTCAATGATGTTTATTTAATTGAAAATCAAATATGTATGAAATATGTAGTTTTCTAAATAAAATATGTGTGTGATAGAACAGCATCTTTTTACTCTCCGTATTACCCTGTGTGAAAACCAAACAGAAAATTGTGGCAACAAATGTAGGTGTTCAACGTTGACGTAAAAAAAATCCGGATATCTCAAAGAAGCAAAGAAAAAAAAAGTTGCCTGCATAGGCGAAGGAGAAAAAAAAAATTCTCAGGCAAGCAGGTGGGGAAAAAAAATAATGACTCTCCACCAATCTTCCAAGCCCCCCCAGGATATCGAATGGTCTACCCCTAATGTAACGTTGTACTAGTAATAGTACCATACACTTTCGAACAAACCACTTTGCCAGAAATGCTGTTATAAATACAAAAAAAACACCGTAAATCTCACATTTTTATTTTATTTTATATAATTCATTTTTTCGTGTCATTGTCGTATAACTAGGGCCACCCTGGATACATTATGCAGCGATCACATATAAAATTTCTTACGGGAGTACTCCTCACACTCTCTGCAAGAAATGCGTCGAAGGCACAACCAGTTTCATTTCACTGGGAACAGCACGTATCTGAAACAATACACATGTAAAAATGTTAAACAACTACATAGTTTACTTGTCGACACGAGTGAAACTTCATTTTTCAGTAAATACGGCAAGACAGAGAACGCAGAAAGAACGTAAACTTATGCAGGGGTAGGTAACAAATATTAGTCTAGAGCACGATCGATATAGTGACAAGTACAAATATAAAAGTTGCGGGAAAATTCTACATAGTACCTGGTACAAGTCGTTTAGTTACAAGTAAAGTCTATATTGCGACGAGCACAAAGTCCTGATTTTCCCACCGTCCATTGCGTATTCAACATGGCGGCAAGTAACATCGACAATCCTGATGGTTTGTGGGAGGAGTTAGCGAACAACTTTTTCTACCGACGGATGTCCTATTCTAAACACACGAATGCATGTACAATATTGACAGTAGTACTATATTTTGTGTAGACAGAATAACAAACCCATATGTTGCCTGCAAATGCTATGTACAAAGTAAAGCATACAATATTTACAGCCAGCCAGCTAACAAACCCCACAGTACGCTGATAGAAGATCAGTGGTTCAATATACGTATGTACATGCATTCGTATAGGGACGATCCGTCGGTAGAAAAAGTTTTTCGCTAACTCCTCCCACAAACGGTGGAATCGATCAATGAAATTTTCCCTGTTGTTCCTCCAACCAATTCTTCCCAGAACGCACGCTATAGGAATACGTATTTTCGATTTTTAGTAGTAGAAATCGACTGATGCTTACCATCAGGATTGTCGATGTTACTTGCCGCCATGTTGAATACGCAATGGACGGTGGGAAAATCAGGACTTTGTGCTCGTCGCAATATAGACTTTACTTGTAACTAAACGACTTGTACCAGGTACTATGTAGAATTTTCCCACAACTTTTATATTTGTACTTGTCACTATATCGATCGTGCTCTAGACTAATATTTGTTACCTACCCCTGTTATGGGCGTTAGACCGGGTGCGGTACGTTATGCCAGGCGTAGTGCACTGATCACCGGCAACTAGCGTACTAGACGTAGACATCGATTGCTGGACGTTGAATGTCACAACTATCACAGTCATTAATTATCAATGGACATGTAGGTATCCAACAAATGCTGCCTTGAAGTTGATTCTAGAAAATGGAATATCCATGTGCTTTTTTCATTTTGGTAAAAACGCGACCGCGACCTACCGTACCGAACTACAAATACAATGAACTGCAGGCCGACATGTACACGTACGGTACGGTATACACGGTCACGTCGCTGAATACTTTTCGATCTGATTTGGTACCAGTACACATAATAAATTACGATGGCAAAAATAAAAAACGTATGAAACGTGACAATGTACGTACCTTGTCAATCTGTTGTCAACAGCGAATTTGTATCCAGCAGTACACAGTGCTAGGGGTAGGCAGGAAGTGCACTCGACAGTGTATCAATACTGAATGAGCTTCATTGCGCTGACGCGATAGCGTATCACGTGACTGGCATCGTCCCCCCCTGATCGTTTTTGATACATCCAGATGCAATCATGTACGTGAAGTTGGCTCGAGGATCATGTTGAAATTAATATTCATTGCACATCAAAAGCACACATCAACAACAACAAACAGAAGTCAGAGGAATGTAGACATACGATTATAACAACAGTATCAAATCGGAGAATAAGCACTGGAAATTGAGAAAAGCTAGTCAGTGAATAGCTATTTAATAGTATGTGTCAAAACATTCATCATGTTCAGCAGTTTTCACTACAATCATCACACAGACAGACAGACAGACAGACAGACAGACAGTACTCAGTCAGTCATCATTAGTCATTGACTGGAGAGCTTGAATGTGAACATGAAAATAAGTCTGCTCGAAACAAAGTTCACCAAGAGAATAGGGCTACGTTCAACAGATAGCTTGGTTTAATATCCCAAGACGTTTTATTCTTGAACGAGCAATTGTCACTTCATTTAACCAATTCAAGCCTTTTTTGTACATTCTTGTCCTAAACGTATTGCAATGGTATATTTTAGTTGTGCAAATCCTTCAGTATTAGCAATAAATACTGAAACTGCACAAAATTTTACTATTTTCCCATATGATTGTCTGTCATCATTTTTTTCACGTGCAATATTTTTAAAGTGCTTGTAATTGTCCTGTTTTTTGCTCTTGAACGCAATCGGTAGTATAGGTACAAGAAAGAATATGAAATCGATGGGAAAATGATATTCCTAAACAGAATGCACTAATTGTGTGTCGATTTCGAAAAGGAAGATAACTGATGGCGAATGCAGAGAAAAAACAAAAAATAACCTGACGACAACTAATCGAAAATCTGCAACAAATATAATAACGGATTCACATCTTTGGATCTGAATGTGAACCTATAAAAATATTCAGTCGATACCTGGTCTGTACCTGCCATTTTGTACCGACCGTTATATGATTCCTATAACCTGAGAGAACATTGAACACTGACGTACACCACGTCGTCGACAGCACATTAACGCAGAGGTTGGAAAATTTGTCGCAACGGAAACATAGCATAACATCGACTGAAAAGGAGTCCCATCTACAAAGTGCGTACTTATCGAATTTTCAAGAATAAATTTTAAGTTTGAAGACTACTTAAGTAATGTACTAGATTTTACACTGCGTAGAAATTTGTCCAAATTTAGTAGATTAAGTGGGTATAGAAATAGAAGAAAAGATAAACCTGATCGCCTTTGAATGAAAGAATTTGTCACAGATGCAATAATAATGAAATAGATGATGAATTTCACTTATTATTTTCAAGTAAGGCACACAAATCTGAAACTTCGGAATCATATTGGACCAGAATTGTAATTTTACTATTTCTACTACCTTTTTACTGTATCACAAAAAGAAACAATCTTAACCAGATTTAAACCGAATGCCTTCCGTAAGGGTATAGTCTTGCAATCATGATGATTTATGCAAGAAATTTAGCTCTATATCTGTGATTTTTCAAGTCCCAATGAAAATTAGTTGTCAAAAATGTTGTTCAAGTGCTCGCCTCCTAAACTTAGCACACGAAAACTTGCCATCATCGACTTCACTCGGCTTTCGTGATCCCCTACATACTCGGGATATGCACACCCGTTTCCATGGCAAATAGTAAACGAAATTCAAACCCACATAGGGGAGCCGTCATTGGGGGGGGGGGTCGAGGAATTGCTTCGAAAAACTACAAAATGTGAGTGACCCCCCTACCTGGCTTGACATTTTTTCGTAACCCCCTCCTTGACACAACATTTTTTCATAACACCCCCCCCCCTCACCATTTTACCATCATCATAACTCATTAACTGTTAATGGTACCCCCCCCCCTTCACTCCCCAGTTTTTGAGTGACCCTCCTAAATTCCTCCGACCCCCCCCCCCCCGGTCGTAAATAATGACAGCTCGCTCACATTGCTATAATTACGCATCAGAAAGTTTACATACTTCATGGTAAGCATCGTAACAGTTTAACAACTTTAATACAGTGAAGAGATAAAGTATTATATTGCCCTACTTCATCACTGGGTAAAGTATATATATACATTCCTATTTCGACCGACAGACATCTGCTCCAAATCCTATAAGTTTCTGCTGCACTAACACAACCATGGGCATGTGCGTGTTGAACTTCCTTCTGTCCCACCACAAGTTTACAAGTCGGTTTGTCTACTCATTGCATGTAGACTATTTCACATTCCTTTAACTACGGGGAAATTGTCAAGATTTTGTTGAGTGGCGCGCCCTCACTGTACACTACTTGTAGGTTAATGTATAGGTGACCATTATTGATATTGTCGCGAAATTTTCTTTTGTAGGCTACGCTTGGTCTATTTTCCATATTTTGACCACATACATTTCGGTATAATTTATAGATTATTACACTTGATAAATATGTGAGTGTATTTATTTCCTGAGATACAGAGCTAGATAAATGATTATGTACAAGCCTTGATATAAACAGTGCAGTGGTTGTTCAGGAGAAATCAGAAAAGAACACGGTAAAAAGGAGACGGTACGAGGTCAATATAATACTTCCTAACTTCTAATCGAAAGTCTAAAAATACACGATTTCTCTTTATACATCTGCGCATTCGTGTGTGAAATTTGAAAATGATATGTCCATATTTGACGAAATTGAAACGATGATAAATATTTCACTTTGCGCCCATTGTAAACATATTTTAAGGCCAATAAAAAAAGAAAGAATTGTTTTCTGGTGACAGCCAATGCAGAGTGAAGATCTAAGGGAAACACAAAATAACTCTCCCTACATCAATTGCTACTTCAGGGAAGACAACATAACTGCAGAACTAATCATTGACAATTAACGAAAACATTCACGTCGTCGCAACGTTTCCTGACCAGAAACAACAACTTTTGTTTGTGTGGCCACCGACGTCTAATTACCGAAGTATGTCAATAAATTATTAAAACTAATAGCTAAATCGGTAATATTTTCAGGACAGTTGCGCTTGGTATCGCAAATGTATGTACCAAGTTATAATGAATTTGAAGCTTGCACTCGAGAGATAAAATTACTCATTAATATAAAGAACAGGGTCACTGCCCATACACTGCGTGTATTATATACAGCAGTGCAGTGCGTGGTATTGTATTGTATTGTACCATAGACAGTCTATGATTGTACGAACACTGTAAACGACCTCCCATAAAAAAGAGAAACTGACCCCACTGTGACCCTGTTCTATATTGTCCTCGACAAGTCCACCATATTTGTTTTCCGCACTGAGTCGATACGTACAAGCAAGTCAGTTTTCGCGTCAACGGAAGTGATGACAAACTAACTTTAGACAACATAGTAGACATAATCAGTCTGACAACATGAACTTCAAGACTGTCTTCATTTTGTCTGTGTTATGGTTTCATCAAAGTGAAGGTAAGATCGTTCGTAATCCGCGAGTTTAACGTTCTCCTCAGTCACACTGAGTTTCGAACTATGCTTTTGTGACTAGACTATAGTGGATCTGCGTCGTACTGTACTGCTACCACGTCACATGTACAAGTGCTTAGTGCTTCGTCACACCAAATCTTACTATCTTGGGCCTTTTAGGCCATCTGACGAAACAATAAGCAACATAACTAGTTTGGCTGTAGGACGCAGATCCAAATTACTATGAGTATATGACATGACCCTGTATTATTACGAGAACACTGACACGTCTGTGCTGTAACTTAGCGTTCGTCCCCTTTCGCTGGAGTTCACGAAGCTATAAAATAGTAGACATTGCTGTTGGCATATAAAATACGAGTGTGTTTTACCATCTCCCCTCCACTGTCTATGGTTTTACTTGACATTGTCATGTATGCATAAACATTCCCATGGGGTCATTATTATTGTAACACACAATAATGCGAAACAATAATGCGAGTGTTATTGATTATTATAAGCTTTGGTTGTGTGGCTTTCCTTGTCATACCAGTTATCATGATTATTTTGGGTACTTATTTATCTGGACGCGCATAATAATGAAAGTGAATGGCTAAATATATCCATGATCGAAACCCATATAAATGTCCATGACGTAACTTTCACCCGTGTTTACGTTTATTGAGTGGACGAATCCGGAAGTAAACTAATATGTAATACAGGATGGCCTCAATACATTTTTATTCAAAGAACCACAACATATCACTTATTTATAGAGCATCCTGGTAACAATAACATGTTAGCTCAGGAAATATGCACTCCGTGTACTTCGACACGTCTTCAGAGGTGAACGAAGACGATTCGTATCCGCAACGCATACCCTCATGTACCATCCAGAGCGATACACTGTATAATTGTTGATGTCTTGGGGGAAGAATTTTCAATGCGATATCACGAAGCATAAGTTAAACAAGTTCCTAACGTCTCAATCACTCTCGTATGCGTGAAGTTATTTTTACTCTGCAAAATCACAGCCTCTTCAAAGAAAGTGAAAATCAAACATTACCGTAAAGCTAAGGAAGCCAGTGGTTTACAACATTAGGGGAGAACCATTTGATTTCGGGGGGGGGGGGGAGAGGCGGAAGTGGGCATGACACCACATTTTTTCCATCACTGACAGCAATTTTTTTTATTCTATTTGTCAGTCTTGCATCAAATTGTTTTCTCCATATGCAGAAGCAATGCAATTTTTTTTCTTGGTTACCAATTGGAGGCTAACTCTAAGGCGATGCTCATATTTTCAATATTTGTGAGCAAGTCCTATGTTTTTTTCCCCCAGGGATTTATGATATAAGGCTGCTTTCACAATAAAACTTGTTGGGGGGGGGGGGTCTGGAGATTTGAGGTGGTCCTCGAAAAAATATGCATAGCGTTCAAGTTGGGGGGATTGAGTATTTGAAAAAAAAATAATGTGGGTCATGGGGGAGGGGGGGGGGTACTCCTTTAATAGTTGGTCAGCCTTTTTCAACAATAACAACAACAAAAACGCCAAAGTATGTACATACAATTTAAATAGCAGAAGCATGGATTGTAAACTGCTACTTATTGCTTCTTACACAGAACAAGTTAGTTGTGAACCAGTGACATGTAGGTATAGTTATGAACTGCACGTTTACAAAATGAGAGAATCAGATTCCCAAATGTTGCTGATTTCAGCACATTGCAACAATTTTTTTTTTTTACATCTGTCTGTTGGAACAATTGTTTTATCTCAAGCCATTACGGAATCAATTTTTTTTCTCCTTCACCTGCTGACAATTTTTTCCCCCAAAATCCTCCTGCCCGCCCCCCCCCCCACCAGAGATCAAATGGTTCCCCCTTACCTTTTATTAAATCTTAGACCACGTAACAAGGGCTTTGACATTTACCTCGTTCTTTCTCTCTCATTTTTTCTATCTGTATACGTATGTACATATATCTGTCTTTCTATATGTATACATATGTACATATATCTCTGTCTTTCTATATGTATACATATGTACATATATCTCTGTCTTTCTATCTGTATACATAATCGTATGTACATATATCTGTCTGTCTTTCTATCTGTATACATATGTACACATATCTGTCTTTCTATCTGTATACGTATGTACATATATCTCTGTCTTTCTATCTATCTGTATACGTATGTACATATATCTGTCTGTCTTTCTATATGTATACGTATGTACATATATCTTTCTATCTGTATACGTATGTACATATATCTGTCTTTCTATCTATCTGTATACGTATGTACAGTCATATATCTCTCTCTCTTTCAATCTGTATATATATGTACATATATATCTGTCTTTCTATCTGTATACGTATGTACATATATATATCTGTCTTTCTATCTATCTGTATACGTATATACATATATCTCTCTGTCTTTCTATCTGTATACGTATGTACATATATCTCTCTGTCTTTCTATCTGTATACGTATGTACATATATCTCTCTGTCTTTCTATCTGTATACGTATGTACATATATCTCTCTGTCTTTCTATCTGTATACGTATGTACATATATCTCTCTGTCTTTCTATCTGTATACGTATGTACATATATCTCTGTCTTTCTATCTATCTGTATACGTATGTACATATATCTCTCTGTCTTTCTATCTGTATACGTATGTACATATATCTCTGTCTTTCTATCTGTATACGTATGTACATATATCTCTCTGTCTTTCTATCTATCTGTATACGTATGTACATATATCACTGTCTTTCTATCTGTATACATATGTACATATATCTCTGTCTTTCTATCTGTATACGTATGTACATATATCTCTCTGTCTTTCTATCTGTATACGTATGTACATATATCTCTGTCTTTCTATCTGTATACGTATGTACATATATCTCTCTGTCTTTCTATCTGTATACGTATGTACATATATCTCTCTGTCTTTCTATCTATCTGTATACGTATGTACATATATCACTGTCTTTCTATCTGTATACGTATGTACATATATCTCTGTCTTTCTATCTGTATACGTATGTACATATATCTGTCTGTCTTTCTATCTGTATACGTATGTACATATATCTCTGTACATATATCTCTGTCTTTCTATCTGTATACGTATGTACATATATCTCTCTGTCTTTCTATCTGTATACGTATGTACATATATCTGTCTGTCTTTCTATCTGTGTACGTATGTACATATATCTCTCTGTCTTTCTATCTGTATACGTATGTACATATATCTGTCTGTCTTTCTATCTGTGTACGTATGTACATATATCTCTCTGTCTTTCTATCTGTATACGTATGTACATATATATCTCTATCTTTCTATCTGTATACGTATGTACATATATCTGTCTGTCTTTCTATCTGTGTACGTATGTACATATATCTCTCTGTCTTTCTATCTGTATACGTATGTACATATATCTCTCTGTCTTTCTATCTGTATACGTATGTACATATATATCTGTCTTTCTATCTGTATAGTGTATACGTATGTACATATATCTCTCTGTCTTTCTATCTGTATACGTATGGTACATATATCTCTCTGTCTTTCTATCTGTATACGTATGGTACATATATCTCTCTGTCTTTCTATCTGTATACGTATGTACATATATCTCTCTGTCTTTCTATCTGTATACATAATCGTATGTACATATATCTCTCTGTCTTTCTATCTGTATACGTATGTACATATATCTCTCTGTCTTTCTATCTGTATACGTATGTACATATATATCTCTGTCTTTCTATCTGTATACGTATGTACATATATATCTCTGTCTTTCTATCTGTATACGTATGTACATATATCTCTCTGTCTTTCTATCTGTATACGTATGTACATATATATCTGTCTTTCTATCTGTATACGTATGTACATATATATCTCTGTCTTTCTATCTGTATACGTATGTACATATATCTCTCTGTCTTTCTATCTGTATACGTATGTACATATATCTCTCTGTCTTTCTATCTGTATACGTATGTACATATCTCTCTGTCTTTCTATCTATCTGTATACGTATGTACATATCTCTCTGTCTTTCTATCTGTATACGTATGTACATATATCTCTCTGTCTTTCTATCTGTATACGTATGTACATATATCTCTCTGTCTTTCTATCTGTATACGTATGTACATATCTCTCTGTCTTTCTATCTATCTGTATACGTATGTACATATCTCTCTGTCTTTCTATCTGTATACGTATGTACATATATCTCTCTGTCTTTCTATCTGTATACGTATGTACATATCTCTCTGTCTTTCTATCTGTATACGTATGTACATATATCTCTCTGTCTTTCTATCTGTATACGTATGTACATATATCTCTCTGTCTTTCTATCTGTATACGTATGTACATATCTCTCTGTCTTTCTATCTGTATACGTATGTACATATATCTCTCTGTCTTTCTATCTGTATACGTATGTACATATCTCTCTGTCTTTCTATCTGTATACGTATGTACATATATCTCTCTGTCTTTCTATCTGTATACGTATGTACATATCTCTCTGTCTTTCTATCTGTATACGTATGTACATATATATCTGTCTTTCTATCTGTATACGTATGTACATATCTCTCTGTCTTTCTATCTGTATACGTATGTACATATATCTCTCTGTCTTTCTATCTGTATACGTATGTACATATATCTCTGTCTTTCTATCTATCTGTATACGTATGTACATATATCACTGTCTTTCAATCTGTATACGTATGTACATATATCTCTCTGTCTTTCTATCTGTGTACGTATGTACATATATCTCTGTCTTTCTATCTGTATACGTATGTACATATATCTCTCTGTCTTTCTATCTGTGTATGTATGTACATATATCTCTGTCTTTCTATCTGTATACGTATGTACATATATCTCTCTGTCTTTCTATCTGTGTACGTATGTACATATATCTCTGTCTTTCTATCTGTATACGTATGTACATATATCTCTCTGTCTTTCTATCTGTATACGTATGTACATATATCTCTCTGTCTTTCTATCTGTATACGTATGTACATATATCTCTCTGTCTTTCTATCTGTATACGTATGTACATATATCTCTCTGTCTTTCTATCTGTATACGTATGTACATATATCTCTCTGTCTTTCTATCTGTATACGTATGTACATATATATCTCTGTCTTTCTATCTGTATACGTATGTACATATATCTCTCTGTCTTTCTATCTGTATACGTATGTACATATATCTCTCTGTCTTTCTATCTGTATACGTATGTACATATATCTCTCTGTCTTTCTATCTGTATACGTATGTACATATATATCTGTCTATCTATCTGTATACGTATGTACATATATCTCTCTGTCTTTCTATCTGTATACATATGTACATATATCTCTCTGTCTTTCTATCTGTATACGTATGTACATATATCTCTGTCTTTCTATCTGTATACATATGTACATATATCTCTCTGTCTTTCTATCTGTATACGTATGTACATATATCTCTCTGTCTTTCTATCTGTATACGTATGTACATATATCACTGTCTTTCTATCTATCTGTATACGTATGTACATATATATCTCTGTCTTTCTATCTGTATACGTATGTACATATATCTCTCTGTCTTTCTATCTATCTGTATACGTATGTACATATATATCTCTGTCTTTCTATCTGTATACGTATGTACATATATCTCTCTGTCTTTCTATCTGTGTACGTATGTACATATATCTCTCTGTCTTTCTATCTGTATACGTATGTACATATATCTCTCTGTCTTTCTATCTGTATACGTATGTACATATATATCTCTGTCTTTCTATCTGTATACGTATGTACATATATCTCTCTGTCTTTCTATCTGTGTACGTATGTACATATATCTCTCTGTCTTTCTATCTGTATACGTATGTACATATATCTCTCTGTCTTTCTATCTGTATACGTATGTACATATATATCTCTGTCTTTCTATCTGTATACGTATGTACATATATCTCTCTGTCTTTCTATCTATCTGTATACGTATGTACATATATCTCTCTGTCTTTCTATCTATCTGTATACGTATGTACATATATCTCTCTGTCTTTCTATCTATCTGTATACGTATGTACATATATCTCTCTGTCTTTCTATCTATCTGTATACGTATGTACATATATATCTCTGTCTTTCTATCTGTATACGTATGTACATATATCTCTCTGTCTTTCTATCTATCTGTATACGTATGTACATATATCTCTCTGTCTTTCTATCTATCTGTATACGTATGTACATATATCTCTCTGTCTTTCTATCTATCTGTATACGTATGTACATATATCTCTCTGTCTTTCTATCTATCTGTATACGTATGTACATATATCTCTCTGTCTTTCTATCTGTATACGTATGTACATATATCTCTCTGTCTTTCTATCTGTATACGTATGTACATATATCTCTCTGTCTTTCTATCTGTATACGTATGTACATATATCTCTCTGTCTTTCTATCTGTATACGTATGTACATATATCTCTCTGTCTTTCTATCTGTATACGTATGTACATATATCTCTCTGTCTTTCTATCTGTATACGTATGTACATATATCTCTCTGTCTTTCTATCTGTATACGTATGTACATATATCTCTCTGTCTTTCTATCTGTATACGTATGTACATATATCTCTCTGTCTTTCTATCTGTATACGTATGTACATATATATCTGTCTTTCTATCTGTATACGTATGTACATATCTCTCTGTCTTTCTATCTGTATACGTATGTACATATATCTCTCTGTCTTTCTATCTATCTGTATACGTATGTACATATATCTCTCTGTCTTTCTATCTGTATACGTATGTACATATATATCTGTCTTTCTATCTGTATACGTATGTACATATATATCTGTCTTTCTTCAGTCATTTTGCAAAATATTCAGTCATGCTAGCTGCGCTTGCCTAGTTCTTTTCACAATTCCATGCTTGTAACAACTAAATCAACTCATCGGCATGTTCAGCAATTTTATCACAAAGCCCAAATATCTCAGCGTATACAAAATAAATACTAACGAACCTTGTATTTCCATACTTTATTACAGCAATTGGCATCTCTCCAAGTGAGCCTAAGTACCTTGTTGGAGAGGAGATCTCTATCACCTGCACAACTGATGCTGACCCAGATGATGTACGCTGGTACAAGGGTTCTACTAGTGGAAGTGAGCTTATGGATGGCATGGATCGATTTGGCATACAGGTGAAACTGCCAAAAGAAAGTATTCTTACTATATCTAATTTAGTAGAAGAGGACGAGGGGTTATACATATGTACTACCGGTGGTGGTCAGTTGTCTACAACACTTGAAGTATTCCAGTGTACGTGTGTAATTTATATTTTTGTTCACACACACACACACACACACACACACACACATACGCACATACATACATTCATACATACATACATACATCTAAATCTTCCAGGTAGACAGACAGACACAGACTTACAGACAGAGAGACTGACAGACAGACACAGACTTACAGACAGACTGACAGACACAGACTTACAGACAGACAGACAGACAGACAGACAAACAGGATAGAGAGGAATAGAAATAGAAATACATCATTACATGACAGCCTGCTTACCCTGTATATCCACCCACTTTCTTCAAATCCCTACCTAGTTACTTACTCACCCACACATCTACCTACCTACCTAGTTACTTACTCACCCACACATCTACCTACCTACCTAGTTACTTACTCACCCACACATCTACCTACCTACCTAGTTACTTACTCACCCACACATCTACCTACCTACCTAGTTACTTACTCACCCACACATCTACCTAACTACCTAGTTACTTACTCACCCACACATCTACCTACCTACCTAGTTACTTACTCACCCACACATCTACCTACCTACCTAGTTACTTACTCACCCACACATCTACCTACCTACCTACTTACTTACTCACCCACACATCTACCTACCTACCTACCTATATGTCTGTATGCATATATTACTTTAGGTTAGATTTCTATAGTAACATTCTACTATCTTTCATTTCCCTGTTATTACAAAATAACCTTGTTGTGAATGTCATCATTTTTTATAAATTGGTTTCTATTTCACAGCTCCACAGGTTCAACTAACAAGTGATCCAACAGACCCGATAATTGCACCAGGAAATAACATTACATTGACTTGCAACACAAACTATCTGGCGGATGTGGAATGGTCCAAAAATGGTGAAGACATCAAAAGCAGAAATAACAGGATTGTTATCAAAGACAACGTGCTTACCATCTTAGAGAGTGCAATCACCGATGCTGGCATTTATCGATGTATTGTTAACATTACAGATAAGTTACAACGTGGAGATGTCCTACAAGCCGTAGACGAAGTTGATATTATAAGTACGTACTACAAATTAAGTTTCCATCTATAATATATCACATCTAGTCTATTCAGATGCGAATTCTATTTTGTCATATTCCAAAAACAACTTTTGAAATATTTGAGTATTTATTACTAATTGTGTGCAGATACATAACCTATAACATACAATATAACAATCAGCATGTACAGTGCACACTCTGTACAGAAAGCGTGCCACTCTCACTGAACATTTGAACACATTAATATAATCCAATGTCTGTACCAACCCTGAAGCTCCCCCTTGTGACCAAATTAGCATAATATTAACATAATCATGGTGGACAACCTAACAACTTGGACACGCAATCATGCATGTGAAGTGGAACTCTGAAGTATGAAACCATTTCAGAAGGCCATAATTATTAGAAAATGATAAAGATACTTATAACTAAATGGATCTTGATTGATTACCTGTCGGTAAACTGTGTCATTCAGGAATGGTTTCATAGTACTAGTAGTCGCATGCACACAAAAATGCTACATTTGCAAATATATGAGGGCACTCATGAATAATTCATATAAATGAAAGTATTGCGGGCCAGAACAATCATCTTGAATTCATCGAACATACATCGCACACCATGGTTTAATTCTATTTCATTAACAAAAATAGTATTAGTACTAAAGATAAATTACAAAAAAGACAACTGTTAACAGTGTATATGACACTATTCACAAGCATGTGTGAGTGTGTGCATGTGTGTGTGCGTGTGTATGTGTGTAAATGACTTAAAAAACCTTGGGACAATACTTAGGGCGTATAAATGGGAAATTGTTCAAATGAAAATGAGCGCATCAGAAATGTGCATTTTGGGTCGAAAAACATGATTCTTGGTGTGAGAAAATGCTTTGACTCAGCCTAGAAATGAAAGGTTATAGTTTTATTGATGTCATGAAATCATTTCAATGAAATCAGTGGGAATGTTTCAGGAGGTGTTATTCTGCAGTTATTATTCAAACCATTTTGACACAACTGGCCCTACCAACCATGACCATGCCCTTAGCAACAGTGAAATGATTATGCATATTACAAAGATAAGAACAGGGATGGTTAGGTAAGCGAATAAAGATTTTAAAAATGTATGCAAATATTCCAAGCAACAAGACCACACCCATAGCAACAGCCAAATGATGATGTATATTCCAAAGATGAAACCTGGGATGGGTAGGTAGGTGAGTAATGATTGCAAAAATGTAACCAACATGCCTAGTAACAAAACCATGCCTATACATGTAGCAACAGCCAAATACAGTTGTGTTATAATGCCATTGGTTCTATTTTTTGGATATTTAAAATCATGTCATCTATGGCTCCATTAAACTGTTCAATACTTGAGGGATTCATGTAGAATATTTTAGTCCCCTGATAGATACCCTTATAGTTACCCTAATTGATACGGAGTTATAGGAAACACACAGTACAGTTTTAATTTGGCTCACCACTCCCTTCACTCATAGTCATACTCCAAGTACTAAACTTTACCCTGTGTACCAATAGGTCTGGTTGACATGAGCATCTCAAACACTGCAAGTCGAGAGGAAGGAGAATCTGTGTTCATTGAGTGCAATGCTACCAGCTACCCACTCTCAACAATATCGTGGTTCAAAGGTAATAAGAAGCTTGAAGACCAGTACGATGGCCGTATCTTTATTTCAATGACGGAAGACGACCAGCAGCATTTGGTGTATGCAACTTTAGTTATCCGTAGAATTGAGACAGATGACAAGGGGACTTATCTGTGTAACGCTTCCAACAGCCATAGCTCTGTCAGCGAAAAATTTGAGCTTGATGTCTTAGGTAAGTGATACAACATATCATATGACATCACAGATAATGAATGTGACATTATTAATATGCCACCTTTAATTAAGGCACATGATACTATATGATGTCTTAGGAAACGGATATAACATATCATATCTTGGGTAACATATGACCTCATAGGAAAGATATATGATGTCATATGACATATTTATTAGGTACCAGACACGACATCATGTGACATCTTTGTTAAGGGGCATGATATCACATTACATCTTAGGTAATTGAGGGGCATGATATATGACATCTTAATTAATGGACATGACATCATGTGAAGTCTTTGCTAAGGGGTATGACATCATGTGAAGTATTTGCTAAGGGGCATGACATCATATGAAGCATTTGTTAAGGGGTATGACATCATGTGAAGTCTTTGCTAAGGGGTATGACATCATATGAAGTCTTTGCTAAGGGGTATGACATCATATGAAGTCTTTGCTAAGGGGTATGACATCATATGAAGTATTTGCTAAGGGGTATGACATCATGTGAAGTCTTTGCTAAGGGACATGACATGATATGAAGTCTTTGCTAAGGGACATGACATCATATGAAGTATTTGCTAAGGGGCATGACATCATATGAAGTCTTTGCTAGGGGGCATGACATGATATGAAGTCTTTGCTAAGGGACATGACATCATATGAAGTCTTTGCTAAGGGGCATGACATCATATGAAGTCTTTGCTAAGGGGCATAACATCATATGAAGTCTTTGCTAAGGGGTATGACATGATATGAAGTCTTTGCTAAGGGGCATAACATCATATGAAGTCTTTGCTAAGGGGTATGACATGATATGAAGTCTTTGCTAAGGGGCATAACATCATATGAAGTCTTTGCTAAGGGGTATGACATGATATGAAGTCTTTGCTAAGGGGTATGATATCATATGAAGTCTTTGCTAAGGGGTATGATATCATATGAAGTCTTTGCTAAGGGGTATGACATGATATGAAGTCTTTGCTAAGGGGTATGACATCATATGAAGTCTTTGCTAAGGGGTATGATATCATATGAAGTCTTTGCTAAGGGGTATGACATCATATGAAGTCTTTGCTAAGGGGTATGACATCATGTGAAGTCTTTGCTAAGGGGTATGACATCATGTGAAGTCTTTGCTAAGGGGTATGACATGATATGAAGTCTTTGCTAAGGGGTATGACATGATATGAAGTCTTTGCTAAGGGGCATAACATCATATGAAGTCTTTGCTAAGGGGTATGACATCATGTGAAGTCTTTGCTAAGGGGCATAACATCATATGAAGTCTTTGCTAAGGGGTATGACATGATATGAAGTCTTTGCTAAGGGGCATAACATCATATGAAGTCTTTGCTAAGGGGTATGACATGATATGAAGTCTTTGCTAAGGGGTATGATATCATATGAAGTCTTTGCTAAGGGGTATGATATCATATGAAGTCTTTGCTAAGGGGTATGACATGATATGAAGTCTTTGCTAAGGGGTATGACATCATATGAAGTCTTTGCTAAGGGGTATGATATCATATGAAGTCTTTGCTAAGGGGTATGACATCATATGAAGTCTTTGCTAAGGGGTATGACATCATGTGAAGTCTTTGCTAAGGGGTATGACATCATGTGAAGTCTTTGCTAAGGGGTATGATATCATATGAAGTCTTTGCTAAGGGGCATGACATCATATGAAGTCTTTGCTAAGGGGTATGACATCATATGAAGTCTTTGCTAAGGGGTATGATATCATATGAAGTCTTTGCTAAGGGGTATGACATCATATGAAGTCTTTGCTAAGGGGTATGACATCATATGAAGTCTTTGCTAAGGGGTATGACATCATGTGAAGTCTTTGCTAAGGGGTATGATATCATATGAAGTCTTTGCTAAGGGGTATGATATCATATGAAGTCTTTGCTAAGGGGTATGATATCATATGAAGTCTTTGCTAAGGGGTATGATATCATGTGAAGTCTTTGCTAAGGGGTATGACATCATATGAAGTCTTTGCTAAGGGGCATGACATCATGTGAAGTCTTTGCTAAGGGGCATGACATCATATGAAGTCTTTGCTAAGGGGTATGACATCATATGAAGTCTTTGCTAAGGGGTATGACATCATATGAAGTCTTTGCTAAGGGGCATGACATCATATGAAGTCTTTGCTAAGGGGCATGACATCATGTGAAGTCTTTGCTAAGGGGCATGACATCATATGAAGTCTTTGCTAAGGGGCATGACATCATGTGAAGTCTTTGCTAAGGGGTATGACATCATATGAAGTCTTTGCTAAGGGGCATGACATCATGTGAAGTCTTTGCTAAGGGGTATGATATCATATGAAGTATTTGCTAAGGGGTATGATATCATGTGAAGTCTTTGCTAAGGGGCATGACATCATATGAAGTCTTTGCTAAGGGGCATGACATCATGTGAAGTCTTTGCTAAGGGGTATGACATCATATGAAGTCTTTGCTAAGGGGCATGACATCATGTGAAGTCTTTGCTAAGGGGTATGATATCATATGAAGTATTTGCTAAGGGGTATGATATCATGTGAAGTCTTTGCTAAGGGGTATGATATCATGTGAAGTCTTTGCTAAGGGGTATGACATCATGTGAAGTCTTTGCTAAGGGGTATGATATCATGTGAAGTCTTTGCTAAGGGGTATGACATCATGTGAAGTCTTTGCTAAGGGGCATGACATCATATGAAGTCTTTGCTAAGGGGCATGACATCATATGAAGTCTTTGCTAAGGGGCATAACATCATATGAAGTCTTTGCTAAGGGGTATGATATCATATGAAGTATTTGCTAAGGGGTATGATATCATGTGAAGTCTTTGCTAAGGGGTATGACATCATATGAAGTCTTTGCTAAGGGGCATGACATCATATGAAGTCTTTGCTAAGGGGCATGACATCATATGAAGTCTTTGCTAAGGGGTATGACATCATATGAAGTCTTTGCTAAGGGGTATGATATCATATGAAGTATTTGCTAAGGGGCATGACATCATATGAAGTCTTTGCTAAGGGGTATGACATGATATGAAGTCTTTGCTAAGGGGTATGACATCATATGAAGTCTTTGCTAAGGGGTATGACATGATATGAAGTCTTTGCTAAGGGGTATGACATGATATGAAGTCTTTGCTAAGGGGCATGACATCATATGAAGTCTTTGCTAAGGGGTATGACATCATATGAAGTCTTTGCTAAGGGGTATGACATCATATGAAGTCTTTGCTAAGGGGTATGATATCATATGAAGTCTTTGCTAAGGGGTATGACATCATATGAAGTCTTTGCTAAGGGGTATGACATCATATGAAGTCTTTGCTAAGGGGTATGACATGATATGAAGTCTTTGCTAAGGGGTATGACATCATATGAAGTCTTTGCTAAGGGGTATGACATCATATGAAGTCTTTGCTAAGGGGCATGATATCATATGAAGTCTTTGCTAAGGGGTATGACATCATATGAAGTCTTTGCTAAGGGGTATGATATCATATGAAGTCTTTGCTAAGGGGTATGACATCATATGAAGTCTTTGCTAAGGGGCATGACATCATGTGAAGTCTTTGCTAAGGGGTATGATATCATATGAAGTCTTTGCTAAGGGGCATGACATCATATGAAGTCTTTGCTAAGGGGTATGACATCATATGAAGTCTTTGCTAAGGGGTATGACATCATATGAAGTCTTTGCTAAGGGGCATGACATCACATGAAGTCTTTGCTAAGGGGTATGACATCATATGAAGTCTTTGCTAAGGGGTATGACATCATATGAAGTCTTTGCTAAGGGGCATGACATCACATGAAGTCTTTGCTAAGGGGTATGACATCATATGAAGTCTTTGCTAAGGGGTATGACATCATATGAAGTCTTTGCTAAGGGGTATGACATCATATGAAGTCTTTGCTAAGGGGTATGACATCATATGAAGTCTTTGCTAAGGGGCATGACATCACATGAAGTCTTTGCTAAGGGGTATGACATCATATGAAGTCTTTGCTAAGGGGTATGACATCATATGAAGTCTTTGCTAAGGGGCATGACATCACATGAAGTCTTTGCTAAGGGGTATGACATCATATGAAGTCTTTGCTAAGGGGTATGACATCATATGAAGTCTTTGCTAAGGGGTATGACATCATATGAAGTCTTTACTAAGGGGTATGACATCATATGAAGTCTTTACTAAGGGGTATGATATCATATGAAGTCTTTACTAAGGGGTATGACATCATATGAAGTCTTTACTAAGGGGTATGATATCATATGAAGTCTTTACTAAGGGGTATGATATCATATGAAGTCTTTGCTAAGGGGTATGATATCATATGAAGTCTTTGCTAAGGGGTATGATATCATATGAAGTCTTTGCTAAGGGGTATGACATCATATGAAGTCTTTGCTAAGGGGTATGATATCATATGAAGTCTTTGCTAAGGGGTATGATATCATATGAAGTCTTTGCTAAGGGGTATGATATCATATGAAGTCTTTGCTAAGGGGTATGACATCATATGAAGTCTTTGCTAAGGGGTATGATATCATATGAAGTCTTTGCTAAGGGGTATGACATCATATGAAGTCTTTGCTAAGGGGTATGACATCATATGTGACATTTATGATATACCTTTCTGTAAGAGATTATCATACGTAGTGACAATCATTCTGTTTCTGTAATGCTCTGTACATGTGCACAAATATTAGGAAGAGAAATCGAGAAAACCAATAAATAGAAAGACAGACTGAGAGGCAGAAAGGCAGAAATATGAATACATAAACAGAAGCGAAGCCGCCAGAATCAAAAGCTGGGGATATAGCTCAATTGTGAGACACTTGCACATTGTGTCACCGATTCAGACAGACACAGACAGACAGACAGACAGACAAACAAAGCGATAGAGACACACGGACACAGACATGAGGGAAAAGACATTGCATTAACATTACTTCAGAGACAAAGAAGGCATTACATTGAGACATCACAATAAAAATAATGGGTTTTTTAATTAAAACTGATGCTATTTCATTATCTCTTGTAAATTCTACAAATAAGCCTGTTCATATAAGTTATTCTATTTGTTTGATAGAGATTCAGTGTTTTTCTTCATTTTTTTCTAGATGGTATGGAAGCATTATATATTTTCTTTGGTACAATGGCAGAAGTCATAGTTCTCATCATCATTATTCTCGTTGTAGAGAAATGTGGCAACAAGGCAGACAAATAGCTTTGTCTCTCAAAGGTAAACTTGGATTCTCCCTCTTGATATAGCATTCCATTTAATATTTATAACGTTTGCTCTACAGGCTAAGATATATGATCATTAATCCAAGTGTACAGACGATAAACTACTGAATTATGGGTAAAGTGTTGATGAATCAATGCCCCAGCTTCCCCATTTATTGGGGTGGGGGTGGGGGTGGGGTGTTTGTTTATTAGTAGCATAAACTGGGTCTCAACAATGCCTTTCACATGAATTTAATCCATTCATTCTCTCTCCTTTGAGCCCCGAAGGTGGGGGCTATTGCGATGGGCTCTGTCTTAAATGTGGCACACAAGTGACACATTATATGGGACATATGCACATCAATTTGTTTTTTCATATATGCAAATTTGACTGAAGGGTGGCCGTATTTGTAGTTAAAGTTCAATATTTGTTGCAAAACTTAAAAACTGTAATACACAGACACTCCACTCAAGTGCACTGTCTACCCCATATTATCAGATGCAAGGTATCTTTGGAGACCTTGACCTTTTACCTTGACCTTCAGGGCCAATTATCTAAATCAAACCAATTTCTTCCTATCACAGACACATTGTAGTGTGTTAGGGGACTGTGTATTCTGCGAAGACTTGTTTCTCATTAAATACTTCACAAAATCACTATTTGGCTTAAAAACTGGTTTGATGTGTGTTTAGTCCACCATCTTGTAGATTGAGAGGTAGCATTAATTCCATAATTCAACAAGAGGGTAAATTACAATTAAGTAGATTTGGAATCACCAGGCTATATTCCAGGCAGGTCATAGTACATGCAACCGTTACAGCATTTTGTTCAAAAAACAAATACCTCTCACATTAACATTCCTGTATAGTCAACTTGTTTTCATGACAAAAATTGATCATGATATTTTGAATATTCTGTGTATGAATACTTACTAAACAGGCCTCTTTACTCCTCCGTTCAAATATCTAGGTATTCATGTACTGCTTCCTACTGTACTGTTATCTATTGAAGTTTGCATGTTTCATTTTCCACAGTCATTTTCAACTTTAAAACTCCACGCCAATGGAGGAGTCATAATAATTCTTTTGTTTTGGAACAAAATTTTTTATAGCTCTGCCAGACAAGAGTTTTTCTCACAGAAAATGTCATAATCCAACATGGGCCTTTAAGCTGATGTAAGTTTTCTTTATCTTTCTTCTCACAGAATGAAACATCATTGATCCCAAGATTTGAATGAGAGTTGAAGATAATAATCTTGGATATCATCAAAAAGACCTAGCTCCTAATATTTTCTAATACTTCTTACAATTTTGCTCGCTCAATTTGTTGATATCCCAGAAAAGTTCATTGTTTGCAATATTTTGAAATGATGTACAATTTACTAACTAAAAATATGAAGAAATGTACAACCATGTGAATTAGAAGTGGGTATTTTATGTTTGATTTTTAATTTAGAAAACAACTTTACTGTGCAAACAATGTGAAAGAATAGGTAGCAAGTCCTTGGTTGTATCTCAATAACTTACAAAAAGCTGAATAATGTATAAAAGGTTTGTTATTGTACAGTAACAAACAGCTACACATATACAATGTTTCTGCAATTTTTTGAGTTCAAAAAGAAGGACTTTGTATATGTTGTTTCACATTCTTTCCCTGTAAAAACACGTAGTAGTTTTGTATTATATTGGGAAATTGAAAATGGATACCAATTTCTCATCCACATGGTAATTTTAAGAAGGTGGGACTTTGCCATAGTATTTACTCATTATTTGATATGGCAACAAAGCTACCGAGAAAGCTAGTAAGATTATTAACAAAGCTATTTAGGAATTTTCATGCCAGATTTATAATTGAACACTGCATTTCGAATTGTGGTTTTCCTTTATTTTAATTCTGTCCTTTGCAGAATATAAACTGAAGGTCTTTGAGTTTAATTGATGTTCATGACTTTCAACTGGATCAAGACATTGTAAACAGAAAGATACTGTTATATTTATTTGCTCAGCTTTCTATACCTATGTGCCTTGCTTAAAAGAAAATAATTGAATTTTGAATTAGACAAGTACACCTTTGATATTGGCACTGTTCTGATTAGCCATTACTGCAAAGTTTTATAAATTATCAATCTCTTCTTGATCATGTTAACTCCTCACACTACTGTCATTTACATGTATTACAGTTATGGAAATGGGAATGATTTGATCTAAAAACAAATTACTCGAAACAAAACAAAAATAAACCCTTTCTCATGTAATCACAGATGCCTATTTTAGCAGAACATCTACACCATACTGACAGTGGAGGCTGTAGAATTTTTTCAGATAACACCTTTCTACTTTTGTAAGTTTTCTATGTATGTGACTTGTAAATATATGAACGTGACTTTTATGAACTATTTTTGTAAGCTGTAATATTCATGTATTTGTCATGATCGATTCTACGAATAGGAAAGTATTCTATGCTTACTTATTATTATGGCAACATACTATTGGGAAAGTGTGATAAACACAAACTAAAACTTTTTTTGTATCATTGTAAATGGTATATGCCACAGGTATGTGATAGCCATCTTTGTCATGCAGATAAAATCACCCTGTAGACAAGATGATACATCTGTACTAGAATGTTCACAGTAACTTGTAAGATCACTGCACATGGTAGACTGCAAGATACGTTGTGTTGTTCAGCCTTATCAGGTTTAGCATGGTATGAATACCATGCACATGGCTTCCCATAAATAGTTCCATTAAAGTTAGAAATGAAGTTGAAGATGTCACCTCTTGAGAAAAACTCGCTATTGACTGTGTGTGTAGTTTAATACATCAACAACCAATGATAGATTACATCACTATATCCCAATAACTAGTTGTATCTGTCTAATTAACTTGCTCATAGTCCAACTGTCATTGGGTTCTTCTGAAGCTGGTCGTTGTCTAGTTTCTATACTGAATTGTTGAATTAAAGCAGGTTGGCGTTTAACATTTTCAAATGAAATATCAACCACCCTGTTAAGATGCCAAATTAACTCAATTTTTAACTCTCTAAAAGGCGAGATCAATAGTTCAATGTTGAGTAAACTTTTAATTAGGTCTCAGACCCCCCCCCCCCCCCTTTCCCTTAACCTAAATTGATAATCAGCACAATCAATTTCACACCAGTATGTAGTAATATGTAGTACTGTGAATATGAAGTGAGCAATATGTTCTTTTAGTGACACTTTACATATTAAAGTATTGATCTCACCTCCACAATTTGGCTTATCTCAGCTTATGATTGAAATGATACTACTTTATAATTATGTGAAAAGAATGGTTTACAAGTTGCCATGTATGCATAAACTTGTTAAAGACATTTCCATAATATTTTTTGTTTGGTTCTGATGTTGTACATTGTTGAATATTATTTGAAAATTTGGTTACATCCGTGACATTTTCTATGATAACATTAATCTTGTAAGTTATTATATGCAGTTTTGAAATTTGTATTTTCAATTAAAGTATTGTTATTTTGACACTTTTGTCTTCAATTTACACGAACAACGTATTAACCAATAAAATGTACACATCAAATAACAATTCATTTTTCCTGTGTACATTTTGTGTGTGTCCACCCATGTGTGCATAAGCCTGCCTCTCATTTCTTTTTTTTAGAAAACATTGGCAATTTCTGTCTATATATCTAGAATGGATTAGATTGTAACAGAATTCGTGCATATTAATTACTCATATTTACATATTTGCTAATGGATTGTTATTCACTTCTGAAGATGAATCTAAATATGATAATACGTGACAGATATGATATATATTGGTGATTCAATGAGTGACTTGTTGCAAACACATATTCTCTGTGAGTGCAAGACGTGAAATTAGTTTTTAGCACAACTGAACTGATAAGGTTCCAAATGGCAGTATATTTTGGTCAAATAATAACATCATCTGGTAGGTGAATAAACATTCAAACAATGTATGCAAACATCCCTAGCAACCATGACCACGCCCATAGCAACTGCCAAACAGTGGAGTATTTCACAAAGATAACAGTGATTCTGAAACAAGTGAACAAATATTCAAAAAGTGTATGCAAATATGCCTAGCAACAAGACCACCCTCATGGCAACAGCCAAATGATCACATATACTGCAAAGATAACAACAGGGATTAATAGACAAGTGAATAAACATTCAAAAAAGGTATGCAAATATGTCTAGCAACAAGACCACGCCCATAGCAACAGCCATATCATCATGTATATATTGCTAAGATAACATCAGGGATTCATAGACAAGGGAAGGAACAGTCAAAAAATGTATGCAGATATGTCCACCTATATGACCACGCCATAGCAACAGCCAAATGATCGCGTATATTGCAAAGACAACAACAGTGTTGGATAGGTGACTGGATAATCATTTAGCAAATGGACAACTATACCTAGCATGGATCAGCATGTGGTTAAACATTTAAACATTAAAAACTGTACAGTTGTGCTACAATGCCATTGGCACTATTTTCCCCTTTCATCTCGAAAAGGCTAGATTAAGTGTTATAATATTTGGCAGATAGTAACGCAATGTGTGACTTACATGTAGTTTAGTGAAATATTAATTCTGTGTATTTATGACTTGAAAAAATATCATTCTTCCTTATGAATTACCATAATTAGCATTTGCATACTCATGATATACAAAAAGTACTTTGACTAAATAAAATTACCTCCTGCCATCTTTGTATTGTATCCTCATTCCGGCTGACATTTCAAAGACTACCTATAATTGGTGTCACTAGATATGAAAGAAATCACAAGAAACCACCAAGAACCTTAAGCTTAAAGTTATAGACAGTGCCTCTTTTGGGCGCCTTAAGTAATTGCAAGGTGAGGGCCGGGGGAATTATGGGATGGGTCTCATTTTCAAACAATCGGTCCTCAGGGAGGGCCATATCTTAATAGAATATGATAATTACGGGAAGGACACTTTTTAATTTGACTCACGTATTAATCTATTTTGGCATGATCCCATCCCGCCACGGCCACCATTGTAAAGTAATGTCATTATTTATCAGTTAAATGCTGCAATGAATTAACTGCTAGTTGTGGTGTGAGGAAGGGAGTACAGGTCTCACAGCAGTAAAGGGGGAACAGCGTGGCAAGATATTGGTGGAGTGAGAATGTTAACATCGGTCCTGAGGTTTTCAGCTGTGTGCTCATCTAGCCTTTGGGAGATCTGGACTTGAGCTCAGCCAATTAGATCAAAACACAGGCATTATTATAAATCTGATACAAACCCAACACACACTATGATAATAGTGGGACACAACAAATACCATTAAAACTATCAATGTTGTGGGATCTTACTACAGAAAAATTCCCTGTATGTCTGTAATGGGACTCTAAGGACAAACCCGTTCCCGACAACTAGCTCTAACAACTAGATGCCACAGTGAGCCGCTATTCAAAAACGTTGGGTGTTTTCATTGAAATGTTTGAATAAGGAAAAGCAAAGGTCGTATTTTAGAGAATGGAAATTGAGGGTGAGCCACTTTTTTAAAATTAGCACAGCGGATTAGGGAGAGGATCATATTTATGCCACAGACCGGCCTTGATTTCCCTCGGCCTTCCCCCTTGCAATTACAATTGTGCCAATTCAATTTTGTACGTTTTTACTCAGTGTAAGCCCTATTACTAATACAAATGATACTGTTGTACTTGGTGAATGTGCAACATTTTATATGAAACGCTGTATATCATACTTGGCTAAGAATTCTTGACCAGACTGCTTTTATTACTATTTTCACACAAAGATTCAAAGATTGTTTCTTTCAAGAATGACATGATAGCATAAATTCATCTTCCAAGTTAAGGGGTTTGTAATTTTAAGACACTTTTATAATATGTGAGCTTTATTGGATTGTATTAGTATTCATAAATTTAAGGTCACCTTAGCAAGGTGTCGATGTTCATCTCATGATCTGTGTATTGAGATAAATGTACAGGATAGACTTTGCAAATTTTGTTTAATCAACGACCATAGTTTTATTGAAAATGAGTATCCATGACGGTCCCCCCCCCCCCCCATTAGCCGTTCAAGTACTACAAACCCGACTTGGTGATTCAGCAAGTCGGCTATAAATAAACATTGTCTATATTGTGAAACCCCACTTGCTTGGGTAATGGCTTCTTCCCGTAATGATTTTCTATTTATTTGTGATTTGTTTACTCCTTTAAGACAGTAATACCTTGCATTTAATATTTGACCTTATCCGTCGCTAGATAATTTTTATTATTTAATATCAAGTAAAAATCCACATCACCTAAGACAACTTGTAATGTATATTTATAAGGTATTTAGATTGACAGAAAACTTGTTCATTTCATAAGTTATGTTTATTCTTGACACGTTTTTGGTTGTATATTTTCGTTCCATGTACGTATGCAATCATTATACGTTTTTGTCTTGCGTTATTTGTTCTTATGTGTATTTTGGGCCGATGGCCTCTAAATGCGAAATAAATTTCCATTCATTCATTCATTCATTCATTCATTCATTCATTCATCCATTCATTCATTCATAGAAAGCTCCTTACTCAGTAACTGTCAATAGAGTGCTTGTCATCTGGGAATAACAAAGTAAAAGTAAAAAAGACTATGAATTGATATCAAACAGTCATAGCAACATCATTACGCCAAGATACAAGATATGATATGTATTCAAAATGGTACATGGTATAATAACTTGAAGAGTTCAAACCGGAAAATAGACATTATTAAGGAAAGTAAACTATCTGTTAACAAGATAGGTAGACCGTTAGATCAGTCGTTGTTGGCACTCTTAACACATGTACACCCCTTTCACAAACGTACGTGGTGAGATGATAAAGACGCTCCAGGTGATGTATTTTCTACTTACTGGCTGCCAGTGTTGGACCATATCCTATGAATACCATTGATTCTAGGACTAGTGGCCAGTTTTCACATCTGACAGCATTTTAATCCATATGCACGTTTTGGAATATAGAATATATTTGAAGAGGGGATGTCATATTTTTTTAAAAAGGAAAGTGAGGGAAGGCCTTGACCACTTTTTAGAAAACAGAATTGCGAGGTCACATTCTTCGCATAGACCGGGCGAGATCCCCCCCCCCCCCGCCTTGCAAATACTGAAGGCTTTCTAATGGCCAGTTTGACCCAACCAAGCAACAAAGGCGTCCCATAGGTCTTCCTGCTTTAATAATAGGACAGTAGGGCCCCATATATGAGGATACTCCAATTCAACAAATTTCCGAATTTATTTGTACCAATAAAGATTATTGTCATCACACCTACTTTTTCAGAATGAACTCTACCTTGTACGTACGTGTTGACCTCAGACCACGGTGGTCTAAATTTTGACCTCAGACTTCAGACCATGTGGTCTAAATTTTAACTTCAGACCCCCAGACTTCAGACCATGGTGGTCTAAGTTTTGACCCCAGACTTCAGACCATGGTGGTCTAAGTTTTGACCTCAGACTTCAGACCATGGTGGTCTAAGTTTTGACCTCAGACGTCAGACCACGGTGGTCTAAATTTTAACTTCAGACCATGGTGGTCTAAGTTTTGACCCCAGACTTCAGACCATGGTGGTCTAAGTTTTGACCCCAGACCCCACACCATGGTGGTCTAAATTTTGACCTCAGACTTCAGACCACGGTGGTCTAAATTTTGACTAAAAGCATGAATGGTATCATGATTTACCAAGTTAGATGCATTTTCATTTGAAGACAGGAAAAGCTATTTAAATAATTTAACCATATATTTCAAGATTGTTTTTGGGATGGGACAAGATGTATAAAAGTGACTTTAGAAAAAGACCTAGACTCTGTATCGAATACGAACGTTCAGGAACGGCATCTCATCAAGCGTGGTAGTGCGGGGTGCATCTCGGATCTCGTAGCCTCCCCCCTTCCCCGGCTACACATATTTTAATGTGTAATGATACAGTACCCCCCTCCAATTCAGATGTGTATCCCCATCACCCCTCCCCGTTCCACTTCAGACATGTACAGTATGGTTCACTACATTAAAGTAACAGTGGAAATCAACTTCAGCGTCCATACAGAACAATGAGAGATTTCTTTACAAATATATGTGGGCTTTGCGTCTCACATTGGGCTGCACATTGAGATACTTCAGCAGGGTTTTATCTTTCAATCTTGATTCTGGGCAGAAACAGTATCCCCTATGATAGCTAGCGGGAGGGTGTGGGAGAGGGTGCCCCCCTCCCACAGTAATCACGTTTTAAAACATAAGGACATGTAGAAGGCCATTTAATGGAATAAACTTTCAAACCATACACATTATCGAAAATCATCGTGTACTTGAACATTGTCTTCAATAATTCAATTTTACTTGAGTCAGTACATTATCATACAACTGTATGGTTATATTACCTACACTTTAACTTACCTATTCAGAGATAGTTTGGCAGACACACACATTTGCTTGGCTATTGACTGCCTCAGAATTAAATGTATGGTAGGTAAATGAAGTACAAGGTAAACTACTGTTCCTTATGAGGTTTGCATGTTAAAAAAAGACTCGAGAGAGAGAGAGAGAGAGAGAGAGAGAGAGAGAGAGAGAGAGAGAGAGAGAGAGAGAGAGAGAGAGAGAGAGAGAGTGAGAGAGACAGACAGACAGACAGACAGACAGACAGACAGACAGACAGACATACAGACAGAGGCAGAGACAGACAGAGACAGAGAGACACACATACATACAGACAGACAAACAGACAGAGAGACAAAGAGACATAGAAAAGGACAGACAGACAGACAGACAGACAGACAGACAGACAGACAGACAGACAGACAGACAGACAGACACAAATACCTTCGCAAAATTTTTTTGAACCTTTGAACCCTCAAATATTTTCATGCCCCCCCCCCCCAATTTCTCACCAGGTCCCCCCTTACCGTAAATTCTGACTCCAGCCTTACTTTTGCTTTACTAGGAACATGGTCAGCAACCCCTGAGTATATTTCGTCATCTCTGTTTCAAATAAAATGTTACTTATCTTTTACCTTTCACTTGCAAAACTCCAGCCATATAAACTGTTGTGATACTGTAATCTAATATATAAGAATAAAATGACGTCATTGTATTCAGGTAGTATATGAGAATACAGTATATCACAACATAAAGTATTTTACCATTCACTTGTTTTATGACTAGTAGTCACTAGTAAAACTCCTACCATATGACCACTAGTCATAAAACAAGTGAATGGTAAAATATAAATAACCTTTTATTTCAGTGGAAACAAAAATGACGATAAATACTTACAAAAGTTGCAGACAATATTCCTTTACATCTAACACAACTTACACAAGGCATTTTTATGGCTCGACTCAAATGACTGTTCGTACAATAAAGCAGTAGACTAAGCAAATAAATTATCCGGTTGAATGAATGTACGCTGAGTTGTCTCGATCGGTAAGTGGTTCGCAGTGCAGTATTAGGCCAAAGAAAAAAATGGCGTGTTTACGATAATCCGACCAACCCTAGCCGACAACTGTGAAACTTTTTTTTGCATACAAAAAAGGCAAAAAAAGGTCAAATGGTAACAATTTACTTCTATTTCAATGTACACCTTCATGCCTTT
Source organism: Glandiceps talaboti (assembly GCF_964340395.1). NCBI lineage: Eukaryota > Metazoa > Hemichordata > Enteropneusta > Spengelidae > Glandiceps > Glandiceps talaboti. Next base: position 21,168,007 of record NC_135561.1, on the reverse strand, counting down.
GCCTCATCTGTAGTCATTTACTTTAAAAACCGTATTCCAGACTATAACAGTACAGTCTGCATAACGTGTTTGTCCATTTAACCATAGACCCTCAACGTGATTTAACATATAATAATTGTCTACATTTACTTCTTTTACACCTCATCAAACTCTCACGGATGTATTGTGACCGACGAAAATTTTAAAGTAAAGCTAGATAAAATTCCAACCTAAATACCCTATTTTGTGAAGTCATGTTTTCGGAAACAAACATTTTTTTTTTACTTTTCCTTAGTTGACGGGATGTATGTTAATGTACTATTGACGGGATGTATGTCAATGTACATTACCATTGTAACACTATAAAATGACATCGTCCTTTTTATGAAGGTGACCTTCACACTTAAAATCACAAACGCACGGTATCCTGAACACAGATGAAGGTTTGCTTTGTTATATCATACATATACATATGCACTGACTTGTACGGAAGGATGATTAAACACGATTTTATTTGCATGTCTCGATTTGGCCACGCCGACACGCATCAGTCAGTATTATCGAGTATACGCGCGTATCATACCATTGCATTGTGCAAAATAATGGGGGCTGGAAAGTGACCCAGCTGATTGACTCTGAATAGTTGTTGTGTTCGATAACACGTCACACGTCCACCATATTGATGTCGCCGTAAACCTGGTTGGAGGTCATCTTAAACTTTTAGCGAAAGCGGGGATCATATCTTGAATACGGCCATATATAGCTGACACGTACAGGCTGCTGTTAGGGGAGGCAAGATGAAGACGATGATCACAACCGCTCTGTTTGTGCTAGTTATAGGGTTTCGACAATTACATTGCTCGGAAGGTGAGTTTTGTTAACAGCTACCGCCACTTGAAGGTAGTGGTATATAAAGCTTTTATCACCACTTCTGTGATTAACGATTTCAGATTGTGAGATACTAGGTAGTATTTAGTTAAGTCACAAAACGTAGACAGCAAACTTTGCCTTCGGTGCTTTACTCTACTTCGGCTTTGAGAAATTCTCGGGCTTTACCTTATTTTACGTATATTAAATTATGTCCATCATTGTTTTTCTAGCTCAATCTCCTAGTGAGTGGCATATTCACATATTCCCGGTCAAGCTTGGGCCAGCCTAACTCTGATACTCACCAAGGTGTTACTGTTAGTGTAGAGAACTTCTTGAGATAGTAAATAACAGCAAGAAAACCAAGCCCTAAAGGGTACGGGTACACGAGTACGAGTACCCTTTTAGGTACCAATTATCTGACAAATAAGTTATTATTGACAATCATATCAAAGTTACAATATTTGTATATCTAATGGAAGCCACTGATTCTCGGCTATGCCTTTGCCGTTTTGCTTGACTTGACCAATGGTTAGTTTATGTACCTATTCTCAAGTAAATGCCGATACTATATATGTCTGAAGTACATGGTCTTCGTCGCTAGCTAGTGTAAACATTATAGATTTGATAATTTGGCATATTTGAGTTACAGTTGCTTTAGCTTTAAATCAGACCTACACGCTTTCGTACATATTCTTAGCAGTTGACCATGCTTGGATTTTGTTACATGGTACGTGTTCCCTGCGGCAAATTGAGGGATGACTTCAGAGTTGATCATTGGTAAGGTTTTGTCAGACCGTCACTGTAATGTATTATCATCAATGACCTTCGAAATCGAGTGTCGGTCACGTCGATACGTATAAGTATACAGACAAAAATTGAAATATAAAGTCACTCTAAAACATTCTATTTTTTGGCGATTTCCTAAAGTTGTTTGCTTTTTTGCTTTTTGTTTTTGATTGTTATAGTTTTTTAATATATTTTCTTGTTTTTTTTGCACTTTTTAAAAATATTTTTTGCTTTGTTTCTCTAAACTTCTCGAGTATCGATCTTTCTCTTTCTTTCTGACGAACGAAACGTTATCGCTGATTGGGGGTGAAAAAAGAAAAGAACAAACAAATTGGCGTCGCCTCCGGAGAACCTTCTTGACGCGATGTACAATCTGCATCAAGGATCAGACTATGCCAAGAGAGAATCGTGTTAACATATAAATACCTCGCATATGTAAACAAAAAAAATGTTGATTGAATACCCAAATGCGATATTTAGAATATTCTATTGTTTTCATTCCATGACTACAGAGTGACTATTTTTTTACCGACGAGTTACTGAGTAATAGTGTACGAGTTGGTGAAGTAGACAATATCAGTAGATGTACATCAAGCTATTATTTAACCTTTTTCTTCAAATGGAAATGTCGTACATGTACACAAAAGACATACCTGAATTCATTTTGTATTTATTATTATATGTAACATAGCGCATTTACATTTCTTTGATAACAAATATGCAGATACGAATATGAGAATTATTTTTTTTTAAATGTTACATGACATGATGAAACATGCAGTCTCCTTTGATACGTGTTGTATGCGTGTTTAAAGTGACATGGATGTATATGGTTCGGTGAGTTTATTGTACTCGTACCATCTATAGACGTGACTTTATTTATAAAACATGTTTATAACTAGACAGGATAACAAGTTATGAACAAGCTGGTGAGTAAAGATCGTTAGTACAAAGAACCAACAGCTATAAACCAAATGTCATTAGCAGTACATATGCTAGCATTAAAGCTCTCGCTTTGAATTTACAGTACGTGTAGTACGTAATACTTGGATGACTGTCTTAATTTATGCGCCTCAGAAATAATGATATATTAGTTGTACTAAATTTGTTCATAAAACCTCTGACACATTCTTAGCTAAAGTGAATGACAAAATTGGTCACCGCACAAGTATTTGAAATTCAGGTCAACGTTAATCCATTTCAAAATCCAATATGGCCGCCGAGTGATATTTGTTCTACTGGAAGATAAGACGGTGATCTGTCACACTTATTAGATGTATTGCTGAGGCATCGTTCAATTTCAACCCATAACCTTTAGTTTAGCAATGTTGATCATCATTTACTAGTTAGGATGATAAAATAAAGCTTATATTGACCAAAAGCATGTTACCTATTAATCTTTTCCACAACTGTTGATACCCAATGAAATAAAGTACATCATAATTGTTTATTTAGCAAAAAATATAATTCTGACAATGTGGAAAGAACCTTTTACAATTTCATCAGTTGTGTTGACTTTCTTGATCTGTACGCGTCGGACGTTGTTTCACGTTTCTGGTGAAAAGTACAGTTAAATAATTCATCGTACTGAATAGAATTAGGACATATCAGTTGACGAGTAAAGGGGTGACCTATTCCTGAATGTGTGTGGGACATTTGACCTTTTCCCCCACGTGAACTGTTCTGTTTCCATTGTTCAGATCTCACATGATCACTACATTCAGACATGTGATTGCTTTCAAAGCAGATCAAGTCGGGTTTGGCTCGCAGTCATATATTATACTGCTGGTTTTGAATAACATTCATACAACCTGGCGGTAACTTACGATAACGATAGCTTAGGTTTGCGTAATGAGAGTACATGGTGTTTTTATGACAATCCTACATAGATCAGTTTGTCGATATCAGTCATCCAGTTTTAGTCGGTCGAATAATTTAATTGCGTCATGGGAGTCAGCAGAGATAATATATTCAAGTTGTCAATTGAATATTCACGAGTCTTGAGTGCCTATACCCTTTAGTCTAAATCGTCTCGTGAATATTCATTGTGCAACTTGATTATTTCTGCTGACTCTCAGTGACCTCAGAACCCATGCCATAGTTTATGAAAATGACTTTAAGTGGCGTTCCCCTTTAAAGAAAAATAACTACCAAAGACCACAAGTTACAGACTGTGTCCCTTTAAACAAAAATAACGACCAAAGACTATAGAGTTACCGACTGTGCAACCCCTGAAGTTAAAGGAACCACCAAAGACCATAAGTTACAGACTGTACCCCTTTAAACAAATTCCCTCCTATACTGTCACTTACTCATAGGGACATGTGCCAGGCCAGATCTGAACTATTTGCTATGTAATGTTTTGTCTTATTTAATAACAGTGCATACACCTAGTGAAATGTCAGCCAGTTTTTAGTAATTTGTTGCACCCAAAATTGTCATCGACGTTAAAGGTGTACAGAGTATGCAGTTGTATTAAGTTTGTATAGAAATTTCATTCTCATCTCAAGGCATTAAACTAGAGGCTTCTATATGTTCTATATGCTTCTCAACACTGTCTAGAGTTGGTCCGTGTATCTTAAGGATAATAATTGTGTAGCTATATATATATATATATATATTAGCATGACTAATTTTGACTTTGTGTGTGTGTTTTCCCACAGTCATCAGTCTGGAACCACAAAACCCCAAAACTCTCGTCTCGGAGGACATTTCTTTCATTTGCACAGTGACGAATGACAGCGACCCCAGCACCGTAAAATGGTCAATGGTGCCAAAGGGATCTGAATCGGGAATGAATTTAACCACTGATATGGAGAGAGTAAACATCAGTGTAGAAAATTCAACTGATAAACTAAGCATTCTTACACTATCGCATTTAACACCCAATGACAGTGGAACGTACAAATGCGACTTGATGAGCCAAAACCTGTCTAGATCTGTGACAACAGAGCTTATGGTCCTTGAAGGTAGGTAGAATGCAAATAGTTGCTTGTATGATATGGTTGTATTATTTATAAGCAATATTTAAGTTATAATTGATTTCCATAGACTTCAACATACCCCCCCCTCTCTCTCTCTCTCTCTCTCTCTCTCTCTCTCTCTCTCTCTCTCTCTCTCTCTCTCTCTTCTCTCTCTCTCTCTCTCTCTCTCTCTCTCTCTCTCTCTCTCTCTCTCTCTCTGCAATTCAATATTATTTGTATTTGTATGGAGTATACATAAAGTCGATTACAAAGACTACATTTTGGTTACAAGTCTGGTATAATGACAGCCTACGAGTACCTGTGGTCTGAGGTTATTCTCATACCATTTGCCAGTGCTAGCTTTGCATATTCTATCCAGTCATACAAACACACGTACGCGTTCAGCATATTCTACCTTGTTATGACACGTTCACGCTGATATTTCACGCCGGTAACAAGTTAAGATGACAAAACAAATATTCTATTTGTATGCCCGTTGATTTGATGGTCACTTGAAAGCATATAGTAACATAAGCTAACAATCCACCCTCCCCCTCTCACCCCCTCACCCCCCCCCCCCTCACACACACACACTCACTTAATATGCGAGGGTAATGAGTAATTGTCCAGTTTAAGCTAAGATTTTAACCTTGGGTGACAACATATTTATTCATCGAGAAACTTATTTTGTTGTAAGGGACCGATCAGTTTCTTTGGCCAGAAGGGAGGGGCGGTGGATTAGTAGGTGTGGGGGGGGGAATCATCCTGTTTTCGAAATTGGCAGTAGCTGGGTCATCCGGTTTTGAAAATTTCGGATAGGGGGGGGGGGGTCATTGTGTACTGGACTTTGACAGTTCCAACTTGAAGAGTTAATCTGAATTATTCTAGGGATTAATATGCATTGTATGCTTTCTATTTCGGACACTACATGTTATCAACACTACAAATCATCACACCTCATCAGATTTCAGTTTGTGTTATACATAATACATGTAATAGGTATGAGGACTTTACATTCTCTAACATATCAGTGAGTTTACTATATCTGCAACAATAATGCCACTATATCAATGAATGATACGAACACTACCTGACCCATTTTCAAGCATAACTCATTTACAACTTACCGTAACTTAAGCTTTTCGAAGCTGTAAAATATTATCTTACATGTAAAGGCTATGAATAACCTAAAATTGCTTTAATACAGGCAAAACATATCCATATCTAATATGGGGAGACCTGCTAGGACTACCTCACCCCAGAGGTCACTCATGAAGTCAACCAACAATCAGATACACCAATATTTTTCTGTCATAATGGTATTAAACTTAATTTTCTTAAACATTAATTGCTAATTTTAGATGTGCTGTCTTTTAGAGATGTGAAATTAATGCCAAGATAGACTAAAGCTTGCCATAACAGACTCTCTAAAGAAACTCTCCAACTCTCCCCTACGAATGATACAACCAGCAGATGTGCTAACCTTTACTATAATGATGCCATTTAATTTTAATAGAACATATTTCAACCATATATATAAAGAATATAGTTTGATTTCAGATACTTGATGGTGCTGTCTTGAAGTTATTGCCCTAGAGGGCACGAATACCCTAAAAATTTGACTTTAGGTGTCAGAAATATATCCTCCAGAGCTTCCAGGGGGAGACTCCTTGGGACCCCACGAGAGGTCTACATATTCTTATCCCAAACTTTCCCCCTACCTTTTGCAGTCAAGATGCTATCAAATTCCTTTTCAATGTATTTGCCCCTGTGTAGTCACTAATCTAGCATGACGCTGTCTTATAAAGTATTTAGTCAAGCAGTCAACTCTGAGTCATGATCAAATACCTGTCATGCAAATGTTATATATGGGGGGGGGGGGGTCACTATGTCTTAGATGGAGGGGTCATCCTGTTTTCGGTTTTACAGATGTCAGTGACCTTTCGTCGGCCCGATGGAAAAATCCACAGACCCCGCCCCCTCCCCACGGCCGCAGAAACTGAGCGGTCCCCAATACACAAACACGTATACAGCTGCAACAATTGGGTTTAGCTTAGACCACTTTATATAGTTGTCTGAGAGTTTAGGCAGGACTTTTAGTTGTTTGATACCATCCCCTTTGTTTTAGCTTGTATAGTCGTTTGTGTATAGTATATCCAAGATTTCGGCATTGTTGTCACCCCTCTTCTGTATGAATACATGTATACTATGTACCCCAATTCCAAAATCTGTGAAAAGTGACACGTGTGTTATAGTCATTGTGAAGAAACTGCGAAAGTTTGTTGTAACTACAGTATATTCACATACATAGGAGGCTATACCTTTATACGAAGACCACTGTTCTTGTTAAACCAACCTGCTGGTATATGCAATAATAACACATTCTACTCACCAGTACTGCTCGTCTGTTTACTCACATCTTCTCTTACATTAACATTGGAAGAAAAGCTATTTTCTTTTATTTTTATGTTGTTATTCATCTATACATCCATCATGTACATCCATCCATCCATCCATCCATCCATCCATATATACATACATACATACATACATAACATACATACATACATGCATGCATGCATGCACGCACGCACGCACGCACGCACACACATACACACACACACACACATACATACATACATACATACATACATACATACATACATACAGACAGACAGACATACATACATACATACATACAGACACACACACATACAGACAGACAGACAGACAGACAGACAGACAGACAGACAGACATACACACACACATACATACATACATACATACATACATACATACATACATACATACATACATACATACATACATACATACATACTTACATACATACATACATACATACATACATACATACATACATACATACATACACACACACACACATACATACATACATACATACATACATACATACATACATACATACATACATACATACATACACTCATACATTGTGATTTGGTCTATATTTGACAGCACCATTCGTTGAGATAACCAGCAATCCTACAGACACACGGATTACACGTGGGAATTCCATTAAGCTGACATGCAATACAAACTACAAAGAAAAGGTGAAATGGTCCAAAGATGGTCAAGACCTTGGCAGTGGAAACAGCAAGGTCGATATAGATAGCAATACACTGACGATTATGGAAAGCAACTTCACTGATGCCGGTACCTATCAATGTATTGTCGATATAACTGATGACGTAGGCCGTGAAGACTGGATAAAGGCCTTGGACAGTATTCTGTTCATGAGTATGTAGTACCATCATAATCAGAACCTACTTGGTATATTTTTGTATAGGTAAAATAGCAAATAAAAACTTTAGGGACCGGTCACTTTCTCCGGTCGGGGGGGGGGGGAGTTGACTGTGGATTGTTCCATCGGGCTGATGAAAAGTCACTGATCCCTATCTCTATGAAACTGAAAACAGGCTGACCCCCTAGGCCTGTCACTTAATTCTAAAACTTGATGACACACCACCCCCATATATCATATTTACATGACAGGTATTTCATCGTGACTCGGAGTGGTCTGTTTGACTATTTCTTGCAAATACTTTAGAAGATAGCACCATAATGTAATTAGTGACTACACAGGTGAGGGTAAATATATTCAAAATTAAGTTTAATAACATCTTGACAGTAAAAGGTAAGGAGAAAAGCTTAGGATGTGAAAATGTACACCTCTCATGGGGAGGGGTCCCAAGGGGTCTCCCCACGAGCATGGGGGGGGGGGGTTCTCACACTTAAAGTCAATTGTTAGGCTATAACTGATAAGACAGTACCAACATTTAATCAGCATCTACATGAGATTGAAATAATTTGTGAAACTTTACATAGCATTTTGACAGTAAAAGGGGAGGGCTTGAAACTGGGATATTTCCACCTCTTATGGGTGGGGTGGGATCTCCCCTTGGATCTCTATTCAGACCCTTCCGGGCAATAATTTTCAAACTTAACAAGACAGCACCATCAAGTATCAGAAACTATAGTTTATACATACGGTTGAAATATGTTCCTAAAAAATTAAATGGCATCATTATATAGTAAAAGTCAGCACATCTAATGGTTGTATCATTGGTAGGGGAGAGTTGGAGAGTTTCATTACTTTAAGAATCTTTTTCTTTTTAAAGGCAATTCCTAGACTCCTGGCAATAATTTAAAGTATCATCTAAAATTAGCAATTACTCATTAGTCATAGGGTTAAAATGTTTAAGAAAAAATTCATACCATTATGACGAGTAAAGGGTTGGAGTATCTGATTGTTGGTTGACTGCATGAATATCATCTGGGGCCGGGTTAGGGAGTCCTAGGAGTTCCTCCATTGCGGAGTTATTAGGCTCTATCAAGGCAATGTTTTTAAAAGCTATTCATAGCCTATAAGGTAATATTTCACAGCATCAAAAAACTGAAGTTAATATGACTTTTAAATGAGTTTAGCATTTCACATAAAAATCGGCCAGGTAGTGTTCGTAACATTGGTATAGTTGCATTACTATTGGAGATATAGCAAAGTCAGTGATATGTTAGAGAACTTTACGTGGTCATCCCTACTATGTATAACAGAAACTGGAATCTGATAGTATGTGATGATGTAGTGTCCGAAATAGAAAGTATACAATGCAAATTAATACCTTCAAACTGAAGTGTAGATCAGTTTAGATTAACTTCTTTTATAAACTTTTCATGAAGATTACGGAACATTCAACTTTTGCCCCAAAGTGCAAAAAATATGTTAATCATTAACATTGGCCATTAACTGTGGAACAGCCGAGTATTTACATAACATGTACATGTTCGTTCTGTAATGGTAGGCATGTGTATATCTACTTATGTTTGAACGTCACTCTAGGTAAAGTAATATTAAAGAATATGGGTAAGAAACAGGGAGAAAACCGAATACCACAATTCCGACAAAGTCATGCCATTGTAGAATGGATTTTTTTCTTTCTATCACGATCCAAAACACGACGACCCCCCCCCCATTAATTTTTTTCAAACCAGGACCTCCTACTGCCAATTTCAAAAATAGGGTGAAACCCCCCCCCTCCCCCATCCAAAAAATTCTAACCTTTTACATGGCATTAGTAGCGACGGTCGTAGAGTATAAAGGTACAATTATAAGTGTTAGCAGAGTGTTTTTATGATATGATATGCCTTATATATATACACACCTAGCAACATGACCACATTTCTATCAATTATACAGTCTTGTAATATTAGCGCCACCAGCGACGGGGTACTGTATTGAGTCTATGGTCTGCATGTTCGACGATTGCTTTCACAAACTCTGTACTAAATAAATTCTCCAATGAAAAGCACAACAAGGTCTTAGAATGTTATTTGTTATGTATTTCTACAGCCGTGTTTTTGGTCTCACTTACTGCAGAGGTACATGCTGATATGTACGCTTCGTACACATGTAATGAACATTTCACCAGGAAAGGTTTACGTTGTGCAGTATATATTATTATGTTGTGGAAGTGCTTTTAGTGTATCGACAATGATGACCTATGACTATATGACGTCACAGATCAACACCTTAGAAGACCAGAAGTCCTTTGAAGGCAGAATTAAAGCATGATATAAATGCGAAGTCATAGTTTAATATAACCGATAGTAGTTTGGTTTTACAGTCTAGGAAGTTCACGACCTGCTACGTCTTCAATATGTATGATGGTACAGTGTTGATTCATTTCCCGGCCATGCAATGTTGTGTTGACAACACCATTCCTAACAACCATTCATTTTTTTCTCTACATCCTGTTTCTCTGTAGATGATGTTAACGTGACAATCTCAGAAGACAACATACGCCGCGAGGAAGGTGAGACCATACATATCACATGCAGTGCTACTAGCTACCCCATGCCGACGATAATTTGGATGAAAGACCATGCACTGATGGAAAATACATCGGCTGCTGAGCGTTTTGTCGTCACTGTTGTCGAAGACGACAAAAGCAATGTAGTCATGTCGACTCTCACTTTAAGGGCAATAACATTTGAAGACCGTGGTGCATACACCTGTAATGCTACTACGAGTCATAACTCTGGGAATAAGGAATACGAACTACGTATTATAGGTATGTATTTGTGTTTTTACATCCCTGGCAGCACGAATCTGTCGTACAACAAGAGTGGGACAGATTTGATCCATTAGTCTGAATCTATGCCAAGGATGTAAATAATGTTTTATTTAGAAGTCAACTGCTGTGACCAATAGAACTCTAGAAGATCTTCCATACCCAGTTGCTACATTTTTTCTATTTCGTGAAGGAAACGTCTTACACGCTGAACAATGGCTTCCGCTCCACGACCTTCCCAAAACACTGAGGTGCTAACAACGAATGTTTTGCTAACACTGCTGCATATCAAACTATAAACTCACTCTCTCTCCTATTGAACTATAACATGACCATGTGTGCTCACAGAAGATGCAATGTATTGCATGCTCCCAAGAAGTTGAGGAAGTTATAATACAGGGTCGTTGTGCCGAAATAGATCCATGTCAGGGTACTAACTGTACAGCAATATTATCACGACATCCATTTTGAAGGCGTTTTATAAATACGCATTGAATATTTCTATCTTTGCACTGACCATTCTGTTATGTAACACTTACATTGTAGATCGAATGGCAGCAGTGTGGCCGTTCCTTGGCATAATGTGTGAAGTAATTGGTTTAATAGTAATAATTCTTGCCGTGGAAAGATACCAGACTGGTGAACTTGTCTGCAAATAGGTCCAGTAAGATCAGCCATTGCACAGGTACGTGTAGAATAATCAAAACCTTGCACAGGTACGTGTAGAATAATCCACACCGCTACATGTCAAATTAGTTCATATGGAAAGCCGTGACAGTCTTAAAGATCCAGATGCCACCAAAAACTTGAGACTCCCCTTGTATTTATTACACGACGTTTCTAACGCCAGGCTCTTCTTCAGATGTGGCCAAGACAAGAGAACATTGAAGCGTGGTTTACCACTAAGATATTCTCTTTCCCATGGAAAAGGGATGTTAACTAATCTATCCAGATACTATTCCCTTCAGTCGGCAAATCCTGGTCTCTCTACCAACTGCTTGTTTTTTGTCACTGTTGCTTACCACAAATAAGAAGACAGGTAACAGCATTTTGATTGTACACCTGAAGAGTAGCCTGTCGTTCAATACGTCGCCTAATAAATAAGTTTCATCACTTATTCCAATGACATACCTTCTTGTCAGCATTTTGGTACAGGGTAAAATAAATAAACACATCCTGAGTTTGACTCAAAATATATTGTCCATTTATCCAAATTTATCGACCAATATGCAAAGTCGGTGGTGGTGGTGGTGGTGGTGGTGGGGGTGTGAAGGGGAGTTTATTAGTAACTTTAAAGGTAGGTTTCCATATACTACCCTTGGGCTAGTGAATGCATTGGCAAGGTTACCGATTGGCCGACCATAACGTATATGTAAATATACATTTTTGTACTGACTGAGAAGTTATGATTCAAATAATGAGTTACTCATTTAGGGTTCAGACCACTATAGAAAATAGAGGTTATGATAAGTGATACGATGTTACGAATATACTTATACCACAAAAAGTCATTCGTGGCACTAGATTTGATCAAGAGTCCCAAAAGTGCTCAGTTATGAACAAATGTAATGTAAAAGCATGTTCAAACTGGATTCGAAATTTCCATGTAGAGATGACTTGAATTGGTAGCCTAGGTGTCGTGCAAATAAATAGGGTTTTGGGGTGATGATCGATATGAGAATTAATTACAGCTTACCACTGATTACTGAAACAATGCAAACAATGCATTGCAAAGTATTGGTTGTTATTGTTCTAATTGCTAAGAATTATTTAACAGAAATATCTTTCTTACAGATAAAATAGGGAATATTCACTAGAAGACTGTACATAACAATATAATGTAATTGTCAATTGTTGAGATTGTTGTTTTACTCGCTAGATAAATAGTATATTGCTGAACACAACGGAGTTTTGTTTACGTTTACTTGGCATTTGAAACTCCCTTCCATAACAACCATGCTGTGTTCAGTAACAAAAGTGTTATTATATATCAAGTAACACAACAAAACTAATTTTGCAAAATGATCAACTTTGATTGTACCTGTGTGTGTTACATATAGCCATCTTGCAAACTCTGCCTGTTTTAACTGTAATAAGTCAGAGTAAATATATTACAAGCTGACGTTAAGCAAAGTCAAAGTCGGGTTCAAAGTCATTGAGCTGATTGTTAGTGTGAACAGTACTCACAGTCACATCTTTCATCTTGGCAAACTTTAATATGATTATAAGTAATTCATTTGCATGGCGACCAAGAAGAGCCAATTTAGGTTGAGATATAGACATGTCTTGACCTTTTTTATAACCAGTAAAGCTGTTGAATCTTATAAATGGTTGTGATCAGAATATTGTGTCAAGAGTAACAATTAAAACTGACTTTGGAGGTGTCGGAAAATATCCTTATCACACTATGAAATGGATAAAATGTCTCGTTCATATACACTTGACCTCAACAAACGACAGAATGCAATTTGTGGTGATTAACGTTGTTAAAGGGGTATATTTGAATATCCGGCCATCGCTTTAGTGTTGTCCTAATAAGGACTACAAGGGATTGGTATTCTTTTGTTCTGGACCATCTTTTTCTATAGCTGTGTCAAATAACCATTTTGCACACGTAGAATCTAACCCTATCTGCAGAATTGAACAATATGCATACATCCTGCTGTATGCTATTAGCATGTGTGTATGTGTACGCTAATTTTTAAAAAGTTTGACCCGTGTGATAAAGTTTGACCCGTGTGATAAGGATAATACTTCTTATCACCTTTAAAGCGAGTTTTTTTTATTGTACACTACATATCAAACAACGTTGTGATCATAACAGTAGCTTCTGTTCCACCGTTACAAGGAGAGTTATGTGTTTATCTGTTTTACAGATTCCAAAGGTATTACGTAAGAAAGGGATTAACATTGAAGATCTACAGTGACGTCATCAAATGGACATTTTCCGTGACAACGGACTATTTCTAAAACAACGCATTTTAATATTTTATGATTCACGTTTTAACGATGTATATCACTTTAATGACGGATTATTAAAATTGCTTCGGAAAAAATCGTGAAGCAACACAGGGAGAGATTGTCTACAGATCAGAATGATCAGGGACAAATACACAATGTACGCTATCAAGTTATGTTAAAACTAGGTGATTTCATTTTTAGGGTATCGATAGATGGTAATTCGAAATCTTTGCAAAGTTGGCAGGAATTCTGTCTTTCAACAAACTCATAACATTGGCGTCTTTTCAGTGTCCAAAATAGCACTTTCCTTTTTTAAAAGCCCACTGGGATGACTGAGAAACTAATAGATTAAATGGTTGGGGCCATTTTTGTATACATTTTTGCACAAATAGTCGGGTAAAGTTGTTTATTCATTCGTTGAATTTCACATAAAGTGTGTTCATTAGTAATGTTTATTTTTGTATTTTACTATAATAATTTAATTTTTGTACCTTACTATTTCTCTTGACATTGGTATGTTCGGATTGTGATATTGTGCTACCAATGTTGCAGGTGTTTTTTGTTATCACAAATAAAATCTACTCGGTGTTTAATATTATATTAATGTGTATTAATAATGCCTTAATCTTTCGAGAGAATCTATCTACTAGTATCTATCTATCTATCTATCTATCTATCTATCTATCTATCTATCTATCTATCTATCTATCTATCTATCTATCTATCTATCTATCTATCTATCTATCTATCTATCTATCTATCTATCTATCTATCTATCTATCTATATATATATATATGTATTTATATATCTATCCATCCATCCATCCATCCATCTATCCGTCTGTCTGTCTG